>NC_134817.1:28487196-28502196 GCF_046742065.1 Oratosquilla oratoria | reverse complement strand
GAGCAAGAGCGTTAGCAATGTTGCGGTGATAAATAAAGTCAACATAGGCAGTGACCTTAGAATGGTAGGTTGCACAGCTAAATTCAATTTCAGAGCCGAGAGAAATAAACCAGTTTTAAAAAAGAAAATACGCCTTGCAAAGGTTAAGGATAATAAGAAGGAATTTCAGTTAGAAATAAAAGATAGATTCGATGCTCTAAGAAGTAGCGAGGGCATCGTGGAAGATATGAATTTAAGTCTAGTGAATATCATCAGGGAATCGGCAGAGAAAGTAGGAAGTATCAAAATTATTAAAGAAAACAAATACTCCAAAGCTACAAATGACCTAATTAAAAGAAGAGGGACCATGCAGATTAAAAGCAATGAAAGACGAAATGGAAAGAGTAGAACTAAACAAGCTTAACAACAAAAGACAGAGATCAGAGAAAAGAAAGAGAAACATGAATGAAATAAAGGAAACTATTCGGAAATGTAAAAGTATTATGGGAACTGAGCTCAGACATGCTTTAGGAAGACCGTAAATTATATAATATATGTTTGAAAGATAGAAATGGAGAAATCATTAAATGTAGAGACAGAATGGTAAAAAGAGTAGAAGAATTTTACCAAGAGCTTTACTCGTCGAAGACCGTAGTTGAGTCAGTAAATTCATCTGTAGACGTTAGTAATGTACCAGAGATTACAAAGGAAGAAGTAGAATTTGCTCTAAAAATATGAAACGAGGAAAAGCACCTGGGGAAGATGGTTTATCGATAGATCTGTTGAAAGACGCAGGGAAAGAAGTTCATATTAGGTTGGCTCAGTTGTACACCCAGTGCTTACGTCAAGAAAGCGTTCCTGAATCATGGTGCAATGCTATAGTGATTTTGCTTCATAAAAAAGGAGACCAGAAGGACCTTAGTAACTATCGACCAATTAGCTTGCTATCAAATGTATATAAAGTATTCTCCAAGATCCTTACAAATAGACTAAGTCAAGTTTTAGATGGAAACCAACCGAGAGAACAGGCAGGCTTTAGGAGCGGATATTCGACTTTAGACCATTTGCAGGCGATGAACCAACTAATCGAGAAAACGACAGAATACAATATACCTCTCTGTTTAGCTTTTGTAGATTACGAGAAAGCCTTTGACTCGGTAGAACAAATAGCAGTACTAAACTCGTTACGCAAGCAGGGTACAAACGAACAGATCGTAAGGGTTTTAGAAAAAAAAATGCGAAAGGTACAGCTATAATTCGACTACATAAAGATACAGAAAAGATCAAGATCGAGAAAGGAGTACGGCAAGGCGATACCATTTCACCCAAATTATTTACAGCTTATTTGGAAGAGATTTTCAGAAGGTTGAGTTGGGAAGAGAAAGGTTTGAAGATTAATGGCGAATATTTGAACCACCTAAGATTTGCAGATGACATTATTCTTATTTCAGAAAGAACAGAAGACTTGCAAGATATGCTGAGTGATCTGAACAAAGAAAGTCTCAAAGTAGGTTTAAAAACTAATAAGAGTAAAACCAAAATATTCAACACGAAAGTTCAAAGTAAAGAGATTAGAATCGATGGTGAGAGTCTTGAAGAAGTCGAAGAGTATATTTAGGCCAGATGGTGAAAGAGACGAAAGATCATGATAATGAAATAAAAAGATGTATTACAATTGGTTGGAAAGTGTTTTGTAAATATAATAGAATCCTGAGAGGCTCTCTACCTTTATATTTGAAACGTAAAGTTTACAATCATTGCATTCTGCCTGCCATAATCTACGGGCGTGAGACTTGGAAACTAACGAAGGCGATGGAAACAAAGCTAAGGACTGCACAGAGGAGAATGGAGAGATCAGTGATGGGAATAACGCTGAGAGATCGAAAGAGAGCAAGTTGGGTGAGAGAGCAGACTAGAGTGAAAGATATTGTGGAGGCGGTAAAAGAGAGGAAGTGGAATTGGACAGGTAAGTTAGTGCGAACGACTGATGAGCGATGGAGCAAATGTATTACTGAGTGGACGCCGCGAGATGGGAAGCGTGAAAGAGGGGGACCAGACAGAATGTGGGGAGATGAGATTGAGAAGTTTGCAGGAGTGATGTGGCAGAGGTTGGCGCGGTCGTGTGAATCATGGAATACTATGAAGGAGGCCTTTGTTCAGCAATTAACTCAGGATGGCTGATTTGATTATATGTATGTATGTATATATATATATATATATATATATATATATATATATATATATATATATATATTTATATATATATACTGCGCCATTCTCTGATTTCTTTGCTAAAGTGAAAGTCCCACACAAATGCCATTGTCAGACCATCAATCACGAACAATATATATGTATTCCTTGTGATTTTTTTTTGCAACTTTGTGTAAACGTTCGAGGTAGGAATGAACAACTTGCAAACTATTTTTTCCTGCGTTTGATTTTTTATTCTTTGCATCCCTGGTGAAAGACAGACAGGTACAGAGAGAGAGAGAGACAGAGAGAGAGAGAGAGAGAGAGAGAGAGAGAGAGAGAGAGAGAGAGAGAGAGAGAGAGAGAGAGAGAGAGAGAGAGAGATATGGAGAGATAGGGAGAGAGAGAAAGAGAGAAAGAGAGAGGGGAGGGGCTGGCCAGGCGGTCATGCCAAATCGTGGCTGCATAGGGTGGGATACCATCATCATCATCATCATCATCATCATCATCATCATCATCATCATCATCATCGTGAACGTGCGCATCATCACGGGGGATTGTTGCGTGCTCGGTGGTCAGGAAGAGGCGAGGGCAGTGGAAGTAATCATGGTTGTCAAAATAGAGGGCTAGATTGCTTTCCAAGAGTTGCAGTTGCCAATGGGAGGCCAGGGGGCGAGGGTGAGGGGGGGTTGAGGGGGAATTGCAGTAGTTGGGGACAGAGTTGTTTAGAACTCTGAACGTCAAGTAGTGATCTTTTGAGACGGGGAGGCGTCGGGGTGGAAAGGCATGGGACAAAAAAAATATAGGCCTAGACATTACTTTTCACAGTGTGTAGAGGAAAAGCTAGGTCGAGCCGAAATAAACATATACAAATTTTCTTTTATAATTTCCTTGATGTTCCGCTGGTGGAAGAGGCGACGGGTGAAAGAGACAGTTCGGGAATTTCTTTCCAAAGGACAGTAAGGAATCGGAGTGAATTAGGGTTTGCCCTCTTGCGTGAGGGACTATTACTTAAGAGTATTACTGAGAGCATTACTGCGTCGTTTCTGAGGGAAGAAGGGCCCGTGGTTTCCAGGTCCAGGAATTCTCTTTCTGAAAAAAAAAAACTCACTATCCCACTCCCATAAAGAGTGGGATGCTGCATTTTTTTTAGGCCGATGTTGGGTCGCCTCCCCGCCTGGCCATGGCTGTCCGGAACCAACGCGACAAAGCACACAGCGGATCCCGGGAATCGCACTTACGACTACCTCCTCATGAGTTCGACACGTTATCCACTGGAATACATTTCTTCTCTTAGTGCATATGATACCAAAATGACAAAGGTTGAAGAACGAACTTAATCAAACGAAGGACATAACATAAAACACCGAAGAACAAAGATGCGCTAATGAGTATTCCAGAAAGACAATGGAGCCCTAACAACGATGATCCTAGACTGCACTAGAACAACTCTAGTAAAACGTCTGGACTAGAAAAAGAAATCCTCCCCAAACAGTATATGCATGACAATGGCTGGTTTACAGTTCTATGCAAGGACCCTTGGGCCCTACACGATCAATGTTATTGCGCAATATTCCGTATTGCACAATATTATTGACGGTGTCAGGATGGTATTGAATAATGACACAATATAGTGAAGACATCAAATGTACAGACGAAACACGTGTAGCTCTTCAATACCATTCCTACACCGTCAATAATATTGTACAATACGGAATATTGCGCAATGATATTGATCGTGTAGGGTTCGCTTTACACATACACATCAGACACAACCTCAACCTCAACCTGGAAGACACTACAAGAAACCCATACCTCAAGCTTATTCTTCACAAATCTTTCAACATTTACTGAATAACACCCAACAACTATTTACACAAAATATACACAAAAATTATAAAATCAACACTACATCCAAGGCTAGTTGATTACACACTAAATAATGTAACCCCACCCAAAAAAAACAAAAAACAAAAACACCGAAGATCAACTTTCCCCACCTCTCAAAGGCACACTGGAACAAGTCAAGACCCTCCACACTTAGCCTAAGTGCAAACTGAGACGCAGACGACACAGGCGACGCAGCACAGGACAAAATCGGACTTCCTGTTGCTGAACTGAAGTGTAGTTTGAACTTCTCTCTCACCTGAAATGCTTCTAGATGTGCTGCTTAAGCATTTCAAACGAGAGAGAAGTTCAAACTGCACTTCAATTCAGCAACAGGAAATCTGCCTTTGCTCTGTGCTGCGTCGCCTGTGTCGCCTGCGCCCAGCAGGGAAATGACATCAACACAGAATCGGGATGGTGAAAGACACTACATATATACCCGAGATGTAGTCACATTGCAGAAAACACTCATCATATTTTTTATATTAGCCGTTATTCACATAATTCAGATAACATTATTGTTTTCTATGAGTGACCAATGGACCGTGACCGGATGCTCTGGGGGTTGCGGGTCTTCCGCAAGAAAGTTCAGTTCTATTCCAGTATCACGAAAAAAAAATCTATAGAATGGTTCCGTTAGGTTAAGTTAGGCTAGGTCAGCTTACATTAGGTTGGGAGCTATTGGACAACGTAAACTCATGTATGTTAAGTTCTGGAATTTTACTAAAAAATATAAGTCTTGGTAAATCACCTGAACACCAAAACTCTGATGCATCTTTTTATTTTGTGTATTTTACTTTATTTGTTTATCTATTTATCTTACTAAGGTTACACGCAGAAAGTTGGCAGGGAAAATGTATGGAAAAAGATAGCTCCATAGTCTCCCAGAGAAAGGTGAGAACGACTAAGCGGAGTAGACGGCGTGAAGGAAAACGCTGGAACCATTTAATCTTGGACAAGAGTGAAAAGACTTCCGCTTTCTCGAGAAAGGAAACAGAACACCTCCTCTGTCTGAGTGGAGGAGACACGAAAGGAATACAGACAAAGAAACATAACAGACGAGGAATATCTTTGATTGGATGCCTGAAGACACAAGATGAAAGCTTCCGAGTTGGAGAAGATAAATTCAATCTTCTGTACTAGACTATCAAGAGACCAGTGTTATAAAAAAAAAAGTACAATGCATACTGTAACTGCATTGTCCAGTTCCCAAGGTGCATGACCATGTCTGCCACTTCTTTGTGTGCGTTCAACACAAAAGCAAAGGTAAAAGGTGACAGACAAAGAAGTTACCCCTTGCCACTGTCTTTTCCTCACAAAGCTTCCTTATCGCCTACAATCTGTTCCTACAGAACGGATGAGGTATATTGTTAGACTTGAAGGTAATTCTATTTCTAAGACTCGTTTCATACGTACCGACTTTTCACCGTACGCCGTCCACGACACGACGTATCGTGTTCTCAAATAACCATGGTTGTCTATGGGCGCTTTCACACGTCACGACCACGACCACGTGTGAAAGCGTCCATAGACACCCATGGTTATTTGATAGCATGACGTCGTGCCGTGGACGGCGCACGGCGAATAGTCGATACGTGTCAAACGAGCCTAAGAGTACTGGCTACGAAATAAGATAAGGAAGGACTAAAGGGCTTATCATACTGGGCTTCCACGGGCTTCATCAGCGCCGACAGTTGAGAGTTTGTTTGAATAAAAACGACTTCGGTTACAATATTCTATTTTTCAGATCTCCGAATATCACATTATTTTTCCGTCGCATATAGTAGAGCTGAATGACGAACTAGAGATCGCAAACCTATACAAATGTTAGACATATTGCTGAAATGTTCTTAGACAAGTCTAGCTTTCTGTAAGCGAAGTCATATTCTAGTTACTCAAATGGAGGTTGGAGGAAAAATAGCCCAGTGTGGAGAGGGCACTGGGTACAAGGCGACCTGTCAGGGCTGCAAAAGATCATGTTCGAGGAAAAGGAGGACAGGAATATGGCCGGCTATTAGCTCGAGAGGACTTTTACGTTTGATGGGCTAATATGTGTAGTGGAAATGGAGCTGGGCTGCTTTGGGGGGAAGGAAAGAGGGTCGCCAGCATCGACGAAGTCAGCCAATAGGTGCGCGAGACCCGGGGAACGTCAACAAATTTTCCCTTCGGGCAGCAATTGCATTAACGACCGTGATGAGGCTCATGATAGACAATGTGGAATGGCAGTGGTGGTGGGAGAGGCTAGTGATGGTGGCAGTGAAGGAGTTGGTGATAGTACCTGATCATGGTTGATAATGGTGACGCAAATAGTGGTGATGTGATGGTCACAATTGTGAAGACAGAAATGGCGACAGCGAGATGAGAGAAAAATGGTGACAGCGGAGAAGGTAGTGGTGGTCGCTGGATTGTTTGCGTTCTTCGGTGTCGATTCCGGAGTGCCTAGGAAGGTTGAGTGCTCTTCGACAATTGATCGACTATTTGTGAAAGCTAACTGAACAAAATGGAAATAATGCATTACATGTTCACGGTTCATATACACATTTACTAGACGATACACATTTGATGCATGCAAAGTTTAGGGGAAGTTCGAGGAACCATTTTATATATATATATATATATATATATATATATATATATATATATATATATATATATATATATATATTAATGGTATACTGTATTTGGGCAGGAGGTTTTCTCTTATGCATACCTCATTGAAAGTGGTGCCTAATTGTGCATTTATTATTTTCTTAAGATTATTTTACATATTCCTTACTATAGATTTGTTCTCCTTTGAAAGGAGGTTTATAAGTTCACTGTAGATAGTCAATATATATTGCTAGATTACGATTTCGGCTACAAGACCCTTTTTCAGTAGCTTGGGATATTCTTTCTCTATGATTAGGGAAGAGTTCCAATAAATGGAGTGATGATATTCTATTTCATATGTTTGTGTTCATACTTGCTCATTATTAGATAGATACTCGTAGATAGACAGACTTTATTTGGCAATGAATCAATGTACGTGAAGTGCAAATAATGACAAGAACACATAGTTCGGAAAAATATATGCAAATTGCCGAAGATAACACAAAAAGCATGTACGCTTATTTCCATTGTGGTCCTCCTCATTGTGGGGAGGTTACCGGATAAATGGGAAAGATTACTGGGTAACTGGGAGAGGTTACCGGGTACCTCGTGTAGTGACGGGTTTTCGTATGTTTAGGAGAGCGCCCGGCCTTGGGTTGTGACGAAATTTCGCATGCTTAGTTTTGTGGCGTTTTTGTCCAATAATTACGTTTGTGTTATTCTGTCCTATACTTGGGTTTTGTGGTGGTTTGTTGCGTGCTTGGGTTAGTGGCGGTTACTCGCATGTTTGGGAGGGCCTTGAGGTCCTCTTCGTGTGTGTCTAAATTTGGGCTTTACTCTTTATTATGTAATGCCTTTAAAATTGGGAAGCGTTTATCGTCTGTGCATATATCCAAAATTTCTGTATTGTCTTCTAGCATGTTTCTTGTCGGGGCTATGCAATGTTCAGCTCTTAAGTGGTTTCTAGGGGCTCCTGATGTAAGGTGGTATGAAAGGCGACGGGATAATCTCATTGTCGTCATGCCAGTATAGGTGGGCGGGAGAGCTTCACATTTCCCTCGGGTACATTTAAAGCTATAGACGACATGCGACTTCTGAAGTTCCTTTCTCTCTTGGAGTGGGCTGTTCTTAAGTAAGAGGTGGTTTGTTTTCTTGGTCTTATAATAAATCACTAAGTTTAGTATTTTCTCTGGGTTGACTGGTTTGACGTTTTTCTTGATTATTTGTTTCATTATGCGTTCTTCTTCTTTGAGAGCTGATGTAAATGTGGATCTATAGATGCTGATTTTCTCCTTGTTATGGTTGTTGTTATTACTTTTGAACCAACCGTCCATTATCTTCTTGGTCTGGCGGTTAATACCTTTCTCACTGAAGCCATTGTTGATTAGTACTTGGGTAGAGTCTCGATTTCATTGTGTATTTGTTTCCAGGTGCTACAGTGGGTGAGTGCTCTCCGGACGTAGGCGCTGATGGTATTCCTTATATATCTGAGGGCACTTACTTAAACCATTGAGCCAGTGTCCAAGGTTGGTGGGCATTGAATATTCTCTTAACATAGAAGTATACACCAAGCCCACTGTCTCAATAGTTTAAGTGAGTGCCCTCAGAGATATAGGGTTTCTACCATCAGCGCCTCCATCCGTCACTATCCGAGCTACCCGGTAACCTCTTCCAGTTACCCGGTAACCTCACCCAGTTACCCAGTAACCTCTTCCAGTTCTCGAGTAACTTCTCCCGGTGAAGAGTATGAATACATACATATAAGACGAAATATCATCATTACATTCATTGGAATATTCTTTTCTAATCACAGCGAAAGAATATCCCAAGTTACTGAAAAAGGGTCTTGTACCCGAAATCGCGATCTAGCAATGTACATAAAATGACTACCTACAGTGACGTCATAAGCCATCTTTCAAAAGAGAACAAGTCCATAGTGTGTAGTATGGAAAATACTCTTTAGAAAATAGTAAGCGCACAATTAGCCGTCACTTTTAATGAGGTACACACACACACCCACCCACACACCCACCCACACACACGATGTATATATATGTATGTATATGTATATATATATATATATATAATATATATATGTATATATATATATGTATGTATATATATGTATATATATATATATATGTATATATATATATATATATAATATATATATATATATATGAATGGTAGGGTGGTGAGTTTAAACGCCAAGAATCCGTTGAGGTTTTATTTCTGACGTTTCGTCCAACTAGGACGTCTTCAGAGTGTACACAAGTAAGACAATGACCATTTATATATTCACACAGCTCGCCCCGTTCCTCCTCGGTCAATGTTGACGTCATCTCGCTTTCGCCTGGATTCGTGGTGAATTAGGCTGCTTGCTACCCTCGCCAACTTGACAAAACCGTACCGATGATTGTTACATGGGAGTGGAGTAATGTACGCTGCCTCAATTGTCCTCCTTTCCTTTTTGTCAAGTCCATTATGGAGCACCTCTGTTTTTTTCCCAATCCGGCAGGTGGCCAAAGTTGTCGATATGCACCACTAATGAGTTAGAGGTCTGTTGGGCTTTGACGTCATTTTTATGTTCCATCGTCCGCTTTTGAATTCCTCTGCTAGTTTCGCCATAGTATATATATATATATATATATATATATATATATATATATATATATATATATATATATATATATATATGTGTGTGTATATATATATATATATATATATATATATATATATATATATATATACATACATATATATATCAATCCATTGTGGTCATACTACCAAAATCGAGTATGTAGAAGGAACTGTGTCGGCCCTCTGCAGCCGAACCTTGTTTACTCCCGGTATGCGGACCTGCGCGCAAAGTTTAGTGGAATAGTGACAGTGGGAATGTGTTTAATTACCCTCTGATTTTTTTTTTTTTTTTTTTTTATTGTGGGTGGGTGGGGGAGGGGGTCGGAAGTTCATCTGGGGACCATGACGCTGTACGCTCCTTAACCTGCAGCAGCAGGATTTTAGATCTCTCACTGCGGTAGGGGTTATTTTACCTTCAATCTCCAATTCATCAGCGGTACTACCCACCTCCAGAACTTTATCCGCCATAAATTCACTATGGTAAATTATTTTGTTTTCTCAACAAAAATACACAGAGTTTCATTTGATATGTTGGAGGAAAATTGTTTTTCTCCAGCATATCAGATTCCTTCCCGCAAATCTGCTCCAATAGTTGGAGAGAAAGTAGCTCAATGTGATGACGTCAGTACGCGTTCAACTGAACAGATAACGAACACGTGCACTAGATATGGCACATAACACTGATGAATAGAGAAGCTTCGCCACGCTCATAGCCTCCTTGGGAACGCAGACGGTTTTGTCTTTGCTCCACGTCTTGTGTCCGACTGTATTTCTTTCGTTGAGTGTCAGCTCTTCAAACTGAGCATAAATCGTTTTAGTTCTTTTGCTCTATCTTGCCATATAACGTTAAAATCTGAAGGCCAATTCGTTTAGTACAGTGAGTGGGATTTTCATCTCGAATATTCTTTCGCTTCTGATAGGATCACTATAATTTCACATAAAAGAACTATCTATCTATACACTATGGGCTTCCTTCCCCCTTATAAGGGAGCTAGCCATTCAAGTCATGCGCCTACTTCCACCCGTTCCAGTCACATATAACCCTCTCATCTAAATAAATGAGTAAACAATCAAATCTACATTTTATTATATTTTTTTTAGTATTTCACTTCAATATTTCATTTAATCTATCTCGTCTTTACCAAAACTCTCAATTTCGCCAACAGATATTCTTCAAAAGAGCCTCAGATCCCTGACTCTCTCTCTCTCTCTCTCTCCCTTTCTCTCTCTTTCTCTCTCTGCGTTTCTCCAAACTCCGGGCTTTTCTTACGACGTCTCCTGAATATCTGTTTACCATAACATCGGTGGCCTTGGCCATTCAAAGTATATTTTCCCCCTTTCCTCCTCCTCCTCCTCCTCCTCCTCCCACGGTCTTAGACGCATTTCTAACAAACTCTTACTCTCGACCTGATCTACGTTTTTTGTCACAGCAGAAGACATTTCAACTTCTCTTGTATATGATTAAAACAGTTCTGTTGAATATCTTTCTATTTCCAAGAAATACGAGACCAAAGCTTCAACATTAGAAGAGTTTATCTTCAGGATTTTGTTATTTTGTAATGGCTGTTGCCGGTTTCCTGGAGGCTGGGGGTTTTCTGCAAGAGAGATCTAGGGCAACGCGCTGATTTATTGATTATTATCTTATATTCCCAACCTCCCAATGGAAGAACACATTCTCAAACTCTGCCATTCAGTTATCGGATTTCTTGTATGTATGCATATATATATACATATATATATATATTGATATATATTCTTATATATATATACTTATATATATATATATATACTCAAACACACACACGCACATATATTACCTCTCAACTGTTCCCACGGATAGACGAGGTTACTAAAAAAAGAAAAAAAAAAAAAAAAAAAAAAAAAAAAAAAAAAAAAAAAACAATCTACGGGAGTCAAACAAAAGGCTCCTGCACTTGCAAACATTTGCCTCTCTTGTGATCGCTTTTTTCTTCTTTTTTGTCGATATGATTGCAAGTTTTTCCTACCCAAGTCCTTCACATTCTTAATTTCATCTTCTTATGCTCCACTAAATTAGTTTTGCATTTCTTATTCCCTCCCGAGCCCTCACTGTTTTTTTGAAGTGTGTGTGTGTGTGTGTGTGTGTGTGTGTGTGTGTGTGTGTGTGTGTTTGTGTGTATGTGTGTGTGTGTGCGCGCGCACTCTCACGTATTTACCCAGTTGTTTTATATGGGACTGAGCTAATCACGTAATAGCCCGTCCCCTTTCATTATTCAAACTCGGCTTTGAACTCTTTTAAAGTAAGCTCCATCTACTCCACCTGTATGCAGTGACGCATCTGCTTGTGCTGCGCGTTTGTACTAGAGAGAGAGAAGAAGCTGTGTCTTACTGCATTGCTTCCGACCCAGACAGTGGGCGGGAGACAGGGATGACCCTTCATCCACGAGGAGCTTCAGGGAGTGGAATGGGTGGGAGTGGGTACGTGCCTTTTGATCTGGATACCCCCCTTATATGGGGGAAGAAGCCATTGGTATACACATATACAAATAGGTACGCATATAGATAGATAGACAATTTATAATATGCTCATGATTGTGTGTAGGTTTGTGTGAACTTTCACGTACATGCGCATACAAAATCACGCGCACACACACACACACACACACACACACACACACACACACACACACACACACACACACACACACACACACACACATACACACATTCACTCACTCACACATACACACAAACACACACAAGAAAACAATCCATTGGAGAGAATCACTTATCGAAAAAAATAATCAGAAAGAATAGTATTAAATGAGCTAGATATTGTAGGAACAACTTTACCAAGGATTATGAAAGAATGAGAGTCTAAACATTGGAAGCCTCACCTGATACCGGCGATGGTCGTGAACTGTGCAATTTGTACCTTAATGAATATGACCTAAGTGATGATTTTCAAAATAAAAATCTCTGGATAAAGATGACAAAAGACAATGTTCTGTCTGAGTTGGTAAGCTTAAATAATTCGGATGAAATAATACGAAAGGTATACAGTAAACTGTGCTTCAATGGAAACACACACACACACACACACACACACACACACACACACACACACACACACACACACACACACACACACACACACACACACACACACACACACACACACACACACACACACACACACACACACACACGCACATAGTAGTGAGCGCGGAAATAATTGGTTATTTTAAGAGAAAATTAGATAAATTTATGGATAGGGATGACGGGTAGTAAAGGGTATAGAACTACCAAGTGTAGGCCCTATGGTCTCTTGGAGTTTCCACTATTCTTATGTTCTTATTATGGGATACATGCACGAGAATTTCTCGGTATTATTTCCGTTATGGGTTGGAAGAAGAGGAACTAGTGAGTGGCCTCTTTATCCCCCCTGATCGACATGTGACCACGCTGTTCGGGGAAAAAAATTACGAGACAAAGCCAAGAATTGAAAGAAGAAAGAAGAACGACAGTTTGGGAACACTGAAAAATGATCATACGTAGACAAGAAGGATTTGTCACCTGGTGTCTTGAGAGATGCCAAGTCTCTTTATAGAATATAGGAAACAATTTTGAACATTTCCTTGAACTTTATTTTTTTCATAATCTAACTGATGAACGTTCGTCGATCAAAAATATTACGCACACACATATATATTTATATATATTTCTTTTTTTTTCTTTTCTTATCGTTAAGGGTCTTTATGAATTACAGAGGGTTCTCATTTTGTTTTCTCACGCCCCCTTTCTTATGTATTGCTGTTCTTCAGCTTGCTGACGATCACTAGTTTTGGGTTGGTGGTCCCATTTGGGAACCTCTGTACCCTTCCCATCCCCCCACCCCCGGCCTAGGGGTCCTTGTGGGCCGGTTTTCAAAAAGGAAAGGTGAGGTTATTAACTCCTGAAATTGTTTGGTCCAAGATTTCGCGGACGAGTGATTGGGCGGCACTTGACGTCGTGGGGCTCGTGACCGGACCCGAAGGGTTATCTTATTGGGTTATTATTTCTCCGACATCCTACCTCCAACCTCCACTTGAATAACTAGAATATGACGTCGCTTACAGAATTCTAGACTTCTCTAAGAAAATTTCCACAGTATGTCTAATATTCGTATAGGTATCTCTTGATTCATCATTCAGCTTTGCTATATATATGACAAAGATAATTTGATATTTGGAGATTTGAAAAAAATATATAAATGAAGTCGTTTTTACTTAAATGAATTCTGAACTATCGGCGCTGGTGAAGCTCATGGAAGCCCAGTATGATAACGTCTTAAGCAGTGATGTGGGCGATGGGGATAGGTGGAGGGTGTGGGGGGGGGAGCTGGCTTTCAGGTTTTCGAAACTCATGTGACCTAAGAAATATCAACTTGAGGGGAAAAATAAGATGACTTCAATCGACGTGTGGCCGATATAGGAGGGGCCTTGTTAGACGTGTTAATGAATAAAGTTAGTGATATTTTCACTACCACACGACATGACGTCATGTCGCGCCGCCCTGGAGACGCCTGAAAAAAATTTGACAAAACTGATGTAAACAGCATCTTTGACCGCAGGTTGTCAAGACGGTTGAAATATATATAGGTAGGGAAACAGGGCCCCCACACACTTTCTGCTGCCTCCGTAATTCGTCATAAATGGACAAACGATTGGTCGATGGTTTCATTTAATTTCTGTCATACTGTATGTGGATGAAAAAGAATTATTTGTCAGGAAAGCAGCGAGTGTTTAAAACACAGAAACAAACGTGTTTTTCAGTCATCTGATTAGAACTGACAAAAATAAGTAAATAAATAAACAAATGAGTAAATGAACAAACGAATCAATAAAACAAACGAATAAAAACCAAAGCCAAACGAATAAACAAAACAAGTAAAACAAACAAACAAAAGCAAACACATAAACAGCTTAATAAACAAATTAATAAATAAAACAGGATGAGAAGACGTTCCACGCCGTCTACGTGTTCATTGGTCCGAGTTCGAACCAAGAAGGACCTCAGGATGTCATTGTCGCTCCATTAAATGCGACAAGCTATTCTTGACCACATCACTGCGTCACTCGGCAGTCACATGCAAGCATTCTTCCCTCCGCGTGCCTGAATCATTTCAGAGAAAAGGTGGGAATGTGGAGACAACGCTGCATGACATCACCTATCGAAAGGGGGGGGGGCACGTAAATGAGTAAAATAACCCCGTAGTCAAGATGATGAAGAAAAGTGGTAAATCCTCTACACTAAACCTCCTCTACACTCGATTCTCACAACTCCCCCCGGCCACTTCCTGGAGTATTCTCTAAGCAATAACCAGCATTTCTAACCTTGAGAACAATATCTCCCCCCGAAGAGGTAGAACCAAAGCAGTGGAGATTAGTTTCCAGTCATAAAAGAACCCTAAGTACCTCTGGTCCGTAGGGATTTCGCTAAAGTCTCTAAAAACATCCAAGCAACACCCCGAGTGAAACTCCAAGCGCGAGGGGCAAAGGTGGCGCCCGTGGTCGCTGCTAAGCGTCTCCTGGCGTGGGATCCTTACTCACACTGACCCTTCGGCCGTCCCACTTTCCTCTCTTTCTGTCTAGGCCATCTAATCTCTCTCTCTCTCTCTCTCTCTCTCTCTCTCTCTCTCTCTAACTTTTTTTTTCCGAGAGGCCTCGTATGGCTTAATTCGTTTCGTTCCAGATT
>NC_134817.1:28474696-28479696 GCF_046742065.1 Oratosquilla oratoria | reverse complement strand
GAAGGCTAACTCATTACTCATGTCGGAGCGAGTTTGCATATGTACAGTGTACGTATGCATGCGGTGATGTGGTATTGGGTATGGTGCATTGTACAGTACATGTAGTCAGTGCGTTGATTGGGCAGCTAGCTCCATGCAACCAATGAACTTCCCTGCATACAGGTACCATGCAATTCAAAACTAGCGACATTATGTAGCACGATAGTCGTGTAGAGTCTAATCAACATGTACTAGTATACGCGCGCATGCAGCTGATACGAAGCTAGGCTAGGTAAGCCATTGAACTCTAGCAGCGATACCGCGTACACATATGTACGTACATCAACAAATTAAAGTTGATTGATGCGTATATATATATATATATATATATATATATTTACATATACACATGTATGCAAGGTAACCACTTAAGAAAATAAATGGAGCAGAGCGCTTTCGTATATTACATTTTCAGTGTAAATTACAAAGAAAGAGGGTACAACAAACATAATATAGTATGACAAGAGCAAAATTGTAACAAACATCAATGAAATGTTTAGGATATTTCAATCCAAATCTAATATCGTAAACATTTCTTATTTCCTCATCAATGTACTCGGGATTGCAGATCCGTAAAGCTCTAAGGGACATTGATGAGAAAACCGATCTTTTTACATTATCAGCGTGGGAAGAATAGTAATGGATGTATGAGTTTACATTAGTTGGTTTTCTATATACACTAAATGTAAGGTTTCTTTCTTTACGATGAATATTAACGTCTAAAAAGGGTAGCACACCAAAATTTTCCACTTCAACCGTGAATTTGATTGACTTGACTGGGATACTAATTTGAGGAATTGTGACTCATCTAAATGATCAGGCTATAGACAAAGAATGTCATCGACATAACGTAGCCAAATTATTTCTGGTGGAATTATTTTACTTAAAATCTTGCTCTCGAAGAATTCCATATATAAATTGCTGAGCACGGGAGAAAGACAATTTCCCATGGTCCTTATGCTCTTGTCATACTATATTATGTTTGTTGTACCCTCTTTCTTTGTAATTTACACTGAAGATGTAATATACGAAAGCGCTCCGCTCCGTTTGTTTATTTACTTAAGTGGTTATATTGCATCTATAAAACACATGTTCCTAGTGATTTTATTGCATATACACATTTATATATATATATATATTTATATATATTTATATATATGTATGTATATGTATAAATATGTATATATATGTATATATGTACATATATATATGTATATATAAATACATGTATATATATTTCAACAAGAACCCACTGTGTTGGATAAGAAGTGAAATAGATGATATCCATATATTTCTATCACAGACTGTGATCCTCTTCAGTCGTATTCCACTGAAGAGGATCACAGTCCGTGATCAAAATATATTGATATCATCTATTTCATTTCTATTTATCCAACACAGTGGGTTTTTGTTGAAATTTACGGATGTGTTACGACATTACTTTGTAGCTATGTATATATATATATATATATATATATATATACATATATATACATATATATACATATATGTATATATACATATATATATGTATGGATATATATATATACATGTATCTATCTATCTATCTATCTCTTTATCTATCTATCTATATATATATGTATATATATACATGTATGTATACATATATATATATATATATATGTGCGTGTGTGTGTGTGTATACATATATATATATATATATATATATATATATATTGAGACATTCTGACAGGGTTGATGTAAGCGGAATAGGAAACACAGGAGTCTTAGTCTTGAGTTTTATTCCTGACTAGTTTCGCAGGTATGCTTTTTCAAAGGAATATGTGTACAAACGGGCTGTGGGCATTATATACATGGGGTGGACCTCACCACCTCTCCGAGTTACCATAGTTGGTGGCGAATGTGAACATCACATTGTGGCTCACGTAACAATGAAAGACATTTTTACAATTAAATATGATAAAACTAATACCAAAGAAATTATTAATAGAAAAATGTAACAATAGTAATGATAACGATGAAGATAAATATTTAAATAATAATATTAACAATAATAACAAAAATGATAGTAGCAATACAGGAAATAAAAATATAAAATAATAATAAAAATAAAAATGGTAATACTAGTAACAATAATAATAACAATAATAATATTATTTCCTGTATTGCTACTATCATTTTTGTTATTATTGTTAATATTATTATTTAAATATTTATCTTCATCGTTATCATTACTATGGTTACATTTTCTATTAATAATTTCTTTGGTATTAGTTTTTATCATATTTAATTGTAAAAATGTCTTCATTGTTACGTGAGCCACAATGTGATGTTCACATTCGCCACCAACTATGGTAACTCGGAGAGGTGGTGAGGTCCACCCCATGTATATAATGCCCACAGCCCGTTTGTACACATATTCCTTTGAAAAAGCATACCTGCGAAACTAGTCAGGAATAAACTCAAGACTAAGACTCCTGTGTTTCCTATTCCGCTTACATCATATATATATATATATATATATATATATATATATATATATATATTATATGTATATATATATATATATATACTAGCCAAATTACCCGCGCGTTCCTGCTGGAAAATGATGGTCATTTTAATTTTGATAGAATTTGTGGAGAAAACTTACACGTATCAATATAACTCAATGGAAAAGGTAACATAAATAAAATGTTAAGAAAATAAGAAAAGAAATCAATTTGAAGAGGGAGACGCCCTTTGGAAATAAGATATACTCGGCCATAAGAGAAGAATTGAACCAACCTTTAATTATCTTTGAACTCGAGTATATTACCGCCCTCGAAAAAGTAAAATAGAAATAACAAATATTTGAATATTTGGTAAAACTATGCAATCATTTTATATTTACATGCTTTCTCCTTACAAAAGCTATTATAGTTTGTGGCAACATCAATTTTACAAATATAAATAATATTTATGAACACATACAATGGTTTGTTTAATCATAGTAATTTTCGTCACAAAAATGCTATGCGTGTTAAGGGAAAACTACAGTAGTGGCGTGTTACTACACTATACTCCTTTAATCTTTAACCCTAGCCAAAATATTATTTTTGGAAAAGAAATATAGTTATCCAAGTACCTGGAGTGATAGGGTATCAGTATATATATAGTTATGGGGGTCTATCTCCAAAACCATAGGAGGAGTTGGTGAACAAACACACAGAGGCTACTACTTTATTATAGTATATATATATATATATATATATATATGTATATATATGTATATATTTTCTTGCAGGCAGACGAGGTTAAATGCTATTGAAGATTCATTTTGATTATCTTCTTGCGTATAGTCTCTATACGACGAATAGTTGACTTATCATTTTCTGTAAGTCTGTTTAGGAGATCTCTTATATTGGCCGACGTTTTCGGAACTCTCTTGTTCCATCTTCCAGGGCGATATGATGTGTCAAGTTTTCTGTGTAGGTTATATATGGGATGATAAGTCAACTATTCGTCGTATAAGAGACTATACGCAAGAAGATAATCATAAAATGAATCTTCAATAGCATTTAACCCCGTCTGCCTGCAAGAAAATATCCTACCTGGCTACACAAAAATAAAACTTCACGACGAGAAAGCCCGAAATGAAAAGTTCACTCACAAGTTCCGGAGAGAACTAGTTGAGCGTCAAATAGAAGAGAAAAGGGAGATAATACACTCTCAGCTAGAGGAAGTGAGAAATCTAGAGAAGAAATGGAACGAAACAAAAGCTCCAACTGACCTTAAAAAAAGAGATTAACATCAAACTACAAGCAATCTACGATCAACACCGCAAAGGAGTGGAAAGCGGTATGGTGAAAAAACTAACCAAGCTATATGGGGGTAACATAAAACTTCCCCGGCCTCCAGCGGGCTATGTGAATCTCACCAACTACGTCCCCACAAAAGATCAAGAAGAACTGTTAAATATGGGACTCAAACTGCCACTTCCTCTCGAAGCCACAACCACACCGAAAGCGACTTGAGATAGAAGGTCCTCCTCAATGATATTCAACAACTTGAACAGACTGGACAAGTTAGCACTAACCCAGATCTTCAACCATCCCTTCTTGCTGAAGCTGGAAAAACCCGAGGAACCTTACCATAGTAAGCTGATTAATAAATACCATCACATCGCCGCAAAGCAACTACGCGAGAACCCAGACATTTACCATCAGACGGGCTGATAAGACCGCTGACTATGTTATCATCAGCAAAGAGGAGTATATCCAAAAGATGAACACCATATTCAATGACACCACCAAATTCATGAAGATAACACACGCAAACCCAACCGAGGCCATTAAAAAGAAAAACTGAACAACCTCATCTCAAGTATCCACGCAAAAGCCGGAAGCCAAAGATTCCCGAAGCTCACTGGCGAGTACACACCAGGATATGCCTTTGGCAACATCAAGACACACAAAGAAGGCAATCCCATAAGACCCATCATTTCACAAATACCTACCGCCACATATCCCATAGCAAAGAAACTAAATGAGCTTCTCACTCCTTACGTCCCAAGCACATACACACTTACTTCAGCCTCTGATTTCCTGGAAATCTTAAGGGATGCTCCTCCAGTAGAAAATGCCTCCATCGCATCGCTGGATGTGGAAAGTCTCTTTACCCACGTCCCAATAAATAAGACCATCGATTTCATCTTAAAACGAGTGTACCACAGCAAAGGCACAAAGCCTCTTGACATCCCAGAAAACACCTTGAAAAAACTACTCGAAATTTGTACAAAAGAGGCCCCCTTCACCTCTCCCAGTGGACAGCTTTACAAGCAGATCGACGGTGTAGCAATGGGAAGCCCTCTCGGTGTCTTATTTGCCAACTTTTATATGGGTACCATTGAAACCCGAGGTACTCGCAACAGCTCGACCCTCATTATACTGTAGATACGTGGATGATATCTTCGTACAATTAAAAGATATCGATGAACTACA
>NC_134817.1:28457196-28459696 GCF_046742065.1 Oratosquilla oratoria | reverse complement strand
GGCGTTCAGTCTCCACGTCCCGATATGATCCAAGAATAAGATTACCCAAGATGGCGGTCCTCTTCCTCCGGAGTCTGACCTGGACAAGCTTACCCCTTTGCAGATGAGAGTCTTTCCCTAAACCTGACCTGGCCTTAGCCAAAACAAAACGAATAAGCAGTGGTGTGAGGGGGGGGGGATCAGAGGGGGACTCATCATCAGTGAGGTGCTGAAATGGGAGGGGCGAGTGCTTGAATGGGTTTTATTTGTTTACGATGTAGATGTGTGTTTTGAATCAGCCACAAACACCCTCCCCCCATTCCACCTTACAACGGACAAAAGGGTCTTTGGAGTGCGTGTGTGTGTGTGTTTACCTAATTGCAGTTTACAGGAACTCAGCAACGCTCGTTGGGTCCCGTCTCCTACTCTCAATTACATGTACATTTCCAACTTAATCTATATCCTTGATTTCCAATTACCATATCTAGATTTGAACTCGTGTGTGTGTGTATGTGTGTGTGTGTGTGTGTGTGTGTGTGTGTGTGTGTGTGTGTGTGTGTGTGTGTGTGTGTGTGTGTGTGTGTGTGTGTGTGTGTGTGTGTGTGTGTGTGTGTGTGTGTGTGTGTGTGTGTGTGTGTGAGAGAGAGAGAGATTCACCATGGTCTTGGATCATGCATTGGACTCGTGACCGACAGCTATTTCCCTCCTGGAAGAGAGCTCAGAGCTCATATATGACCGATCTATGGGTAATGCTGTGACCTTACACGCACACACACATACCCAACTCCCCGCCCATGGAAGTTGGAGTAAGAACTTGCAGCGCAGCGATATTGAAATTATTTCAGTCCTGGCCGGGATACGAACCCGGACCGCCGTAGTGACAGCCGCGATCGCTACCACTGTGTGTGTGTATGTGTGTGTGTATGTGTGTGTATGTGTGTGTGTGTGTGTGTGTGTGTGTGTGTGTGTGTGTGTGTGTGTGTGTGTGTGTGTGTGTGTGTGTGTGTGTGTGTGTGTGTGTGTGTGTGTGATAAAAATCATGACACTAATCACGTGGCCAGGGCTCGCCGTTCCTTTTTTCTCTCTTTTTTTTAAGTTCATTTGCTCCCACACTCTCCTCGACTCTCTAAAGAGGTCACACACAGCTGAATAAAATACCCCGTGGGCAGTCAGAATAACAGAGTAAGGTGAGAACGCGACTTATTTTCCGGGGAGCAAGAGGGAACGAATTTTGGTGTCGTTCTTTAATCGAAAATGTGGAATCCGAAACCACACACAGGGTCGCAAATAACAACCCTATTTCCTGTGAGCATAGGGTCCATCACGGTTGCCGCGAATTCCTCAAAACAACTGACGTCACGATTCCACAGGGACGATTCAACTCGAACAAGAAGACGGGAAAGCTTGCCGATAGCGTGTCGTCGTCAGCACGCACACGAACTCGCGTAGTTGGCCGTGCGCTCTACAGATGTCGCTAGTATCGGGCCATAGATTACACGTAATTATACTAACTATTGTCTTAGATATGACGGAAGAAGATAACAATCTCTCAACATATAATGGCAAGCCTGGCCTGATACTGTGGTGACGGCAATTGAACTGTTGTTTCTCTGAATGAGATGCTCTATATTGCCAGTCATTATCAACACAGCAAGTCATAAAATGCCCAGCTTTTCATATCGCAAGGTCCTTGAATCTGTATTTTATATCATTCAGACATCTTTGCAAAGGAGCTTAGAGTATCCACATGTATCTATATATAAAATGTATCTGTTTTGTAATATACATTACACAGGTAAAAAATTTGTGTAGGCAGTGAACGTGGTGCGTGGACGCTGTAGAAAAAAAAAAAAAAAAAAAAAAAATCGTGGCCCAGAGGCCCACTTATGGCCACCCCCGTGGCCCAAACGTCCTAGGTTGCTGCCCAAAGGTCCGGGCACCCTTTAGACAAGTTCCTACACGACCTTAGTTTTGTCCACACTTTTGTTCACAAACGAAGTCGACTGCATGCTACTCAAGAGGCCGAGGAAGGAAGAATGCGAAAACATCGAGGATTCATCAAAGCAATCTCTACTCGACAGGTCTTCCTTTAAATCCACCCCAAGGGGGTTTCCCTTGGCTGAATAAAATATCCTGGCGGCAACTTGGACGAATACACAAGTGGTGAGGAACTCCAGAATAGGAAGTTGACCTTGTCTTCCAACTTTGCGATCAAGATAAGAAGTTCCAGTTCTTTAATCCGGCTTAGCAAGACGTCGTCTTCGGCCGGGTTCCTGGGAGATCTGAGGTCCTCGTACTCATCGTCATTGAACTCGAGACTTCGATGAGGACTTCGATACAACCACGAACTCGTTTCCCCTCGGGAAACTGACCTCGATTGGATGTTCTCTATCAACGCTGACGCGAAAAATTATATGATGACCTATTTCTCGAGCGTCAGCAAGCCACGTGCATAACCTGTTAGATTCTAAAGCGGAGGAGAGGAGAGAGGGGGAGGGGGAGGAGGGAGGGGGAGGGAAGG
>NC_134817.1:28442196-28452196 GCF_046742065.1 Oratosquilla oratoria | reverse complement strand
CTCTTTTCTTGACACCTCCTGGATGACGGGTCATCCCTGCATCTTGTCTACTGCCCAGGGTCAGTGGTGTCGCAAGACAAAGCACATCCAAAGCAAGGCCGCTTCATTAATTCGGTGACCCCCCTCTCCGTCCCCTCATGCAGAAAAGGAGAAGACGGGTAGAAATCCTTTCGGGCTGCGTCAAATCATTTCTCATAAATACTCCCTAATCCCCCCATCCTCCAGCCCACTCTCCCTCATGCATCACAGCATCATCCATACACAACCCTTCTCCAATCATCCCTATCTTCTGTCCTCTCCCGTCGTTCCTCAACAGACATTCCCCCCTTTCCCAATGTCCCTTTTACCCCATCCATCCATCTCATCCTAGGTCGCCCCCTCATGTTCACTCCTTTCACCTAAAAAAAGAAAAGAAAGAAAAAAAGAAGGCTGTCCTTGAAGACTGGAGAATTTATGATAACTGCCTGTTTTGAGTTTAAAACCTAGGTTATTGGTCTAGTTATGGATCTTCAAACAGGTACCTGATGTCCATGAGACAATGCCCATGAAACATGCATGGTCGGTGCGATAAACATATCAGCGTGGGAGTTGGGTTGGTGGTGAGCTTACGAATAAAGTTGGTAAGCTTAGAGTAAAGGGTCTCCCCCAACCACATCGTTTATGACGTGATTGGGAGAAGATCAGGGATCGACTGGGAATGATCTCATGGACAATGGAGAGAAAGAGGAGCTTTATTGGACAGACTCGTCAAAAAAACAAGAAAACCTTTCAGGTTGGTTTCCTGGAAGCTGGACCCTATCTCTGGTCTGTTCAGAGACCATTAAGGGAGTTATGAGGATGGGGATAACAAGTACGAGGAAGGAGGGGGGGGGGATGTGAGGAAAGAGGAGGGAAGGGGGGCGAAGGAGGGAGGGAATAGGATATGGGAAGAAATCATATTATTTTGGTTATGTGGAAAATACTCTCGGCGGGAGAGGTCCAGCTATAGGAGGAAAAGAATACTCGTATATCGAATTTCACCTTGTACTGAGACATATATGCTGTTCTATTGCCTTTTGTTTTTGTATTATGGTCTCCTCAAGTCATAGCCAACCTGTCTCAGACTACCTGGGGGAAGAAACTATTAAAAGAATAGATAATGAGCCTCCAGTTTTTGTTCTATAGCTTCGACGCCAAAGCATCTCAAATACAATCCATTCCCATTGATAAAAAAAAACCCACCTCCCTACTGCCATTTTCTTGAGATAGAGCTGCTTTCACGCACCTGGATATCTTATATAGATGCAAGTCTCCTATGTTGAACCCACTCCATTCAACCTACCATTACTTAATAGGTTGCGAACACCAATGCATATCCCATGGAGACAATAAACATCATCTACAAATATATCAAAACTTCCAGAATATTCGATGGAATGTGATATGTTTTGAGCTTTGGTTGGGTAAATAGTTATGCAATGTATCATAATGTCTGTCGATTGATTGTTCCGTTTGCTTGTTTCATGTACCTGTTTGGGTGATTTTTTATTTGAAAATTAATCTTTTTCTTTTGCATTCATCAGCGTTATGTATGGAAAGGTCTCTTAGCATCATTAGTGGTTGTAATACATATGGAGCGTGGCGTTTGGTTTTGTCCTATCGCTTACATCCTCTGAATGCCATGAACGTAGAATTATCAATAAGTCTGCCTCAAGTGTTTATGCTGAACAAGAATACCCGGCCTTTGTGTCTCTGTTACAGTTATATGAACTTGCTTCATGGCGTGAACTAAAATCGGGACAAATTTAACGTGGGAAGTCTGCACCACTCACAGAGTGGATTGTTTTACTCGTTTGATATTTCTAACCAAAGATGCAACAAGTGGATAATCTTTTATTTTTGTTTTCAAATTAACCTTACCATTTATGTTCTAATTTTAATATTTCATTATTATGCTTTGGGTGACTTACTGACACGGTTTTGTCTTTGATGTTCCAGAACCTGCAGTTTGCTTTGAAGCGGATAGTGCAACATGAGTCAAGCATTCTAAAAATAATTATATATATATATATTCTTCGTATAAATGGGCAGGAGATTCTCTCTCAAGCATATTTCATTGAATGAAATGGCAAGCTTGTTGTGAGAGAGAAGATTGACAAAAAGCTTTGTCACAGCAAGCTTGCCATTTCATTCAATGATATATATATGTATATATATATATGTATATGTATATATATATGTATATATATGTATATATGTATATATATATTTGTATATATATGTATATATATGTATTATATGTATATATATATTATATATATGTATATGTATATATATATATATATATACATGGAAATAAGCTCCACCGTAAGGACTCGAACCTTTGCCTTAGCGACTGCTTATTATGAAGCAAATACGATATCTTTAGGCCAGCCAGGCCATACAAAAGGAACGACCTAAACTACTACCTAAACTATCACCCGTTTTAGAGCACCACCACTATAAATAAATGAAAAAATAAACAAATGAATTATCCACAAATACTATAGAATAAAAATAACCTCAAAGTAAGTGAACTGTGTAATAAGAACCTGGCATTAATGGAAAAATAAAGCTGGATTTCATAGATTTCTTTATTATCATTCGGACTAAGCCTGTGATTACACCTCGTTTCAGCCTTTGTTCCAGTGACTGGTTGGCCCAAATTGCCATAAAAATATGACGACTGATGATTCGAATTAACGTCGCAAACTTTCCCTATCAGGAGGTTAGGAGGACTTTGTAGCGTGGAATTTTATTCAATATGTCCTTGGTCCAACTCGCTGGCAGTAGGGTTCGAACTGACGTCACTTCGACCTCCGCCGCAAGAAGCGACGCTTTAATTCGTTCGGCCAGCTATTATCCGATGAAAAATCGATAAGCTAAATTATTTGTCTGGGCCATCACGTTGCTGCATGACAAATGTGAGTTGGTTAATAAATCGGGCAGCTGGATAAACAAAAAAAATCTTGGATAACAATAATCCAGATGATTACGGTGTTCCAATTACCGCCCACCTCCCCGCCCAAGGTTATGTTCATCAAAGTCATCAAATGAGAAATTGCAAATATCAACGAAAGAGAAAGAATGACCTCGACTGACTGCGCCTTTGTCGACGAGATGTCCTTAATCACAGCAAGAAGATGATGATGATGAAGAAGAAGAGGAAGAAGAAGAAAAAGAAGAAGAAGAAGAAGAAGAATGATAATAATAATAATAATGATAATAATAATAATAATAATAATAATAATAATAATAATAATAATAATAATAATAATGATAATAATAATAATTTTAATAATAATGATAATAACAGTATCAATAATAACAATAACAATAATAATAATAATAATGATAATAATAATAATAATAATAATAATAATAATAATAATAATAATAATAATAATAATAATAATAATAATAATAATAATAATAATAATAATAATAATAATAATAATAATGATAATAATACTAATGATAATAATACTAATAGAAAATAAAGAAAAGCATCTTGTTATGTTACAGCATCGTGACAGGCAGTGCTTGTGGAGGCTATTCATTAATACACACCTCTAAAGCGTTACCTGCTGTTAGCAGCACATTCGCATGATTATAGAAATCATGTCTAAACGGAGATTCGAACTGTCACGTACAAATGGACACGAAAACGAAAGAATGCACTAAAGCTAACGCACACACACGCACGCACACACACACACACACACACACACACACACACACACACACACACACACACACACGCACACACACACACACACACACACACACACACACACACACACACACACACACACACACACACACACACACGCCGAACTAACATATGAGCAAAGACCATCCAAATTGAACCTACCAACTCTGTAACAAGGAAGAGAAAGAGGAGATTTGCTAACTATCTACAGAATAATGAAAGGAATGGAAGTTTTAGACAGGAACGACCTATTAGTGTAGGGAAACGGTAAAACAAGAGGACACGGAAAAAAATTGAAAAAGGATAGTTATAGAAAAAACTTGAAAAGGAACAGTTTCCCACACAGAGCGATAAATACATGGAACAAATTAGACAACAAAACAGTATGTGCTAACACTATACAAGATTTTAAGATAAAACTTGATGCAGAGAGATACAAAGACGGGTCACCACGAGCATAGCTCCCCTCCCGTATATTACAACTAGGTAAATAAACTAGATAAATAAATACACACACACACACACACACACACACACACACACACACACACACACACACACACACACACACACACACACACACACACACACACACACACACACACACACATATATATATATATATATGTATATATGTATATATATATATATATATATATATGTATATATATATATATATATATATACACTGTGCGAAATGGAAATGATCACTTAAACCAATTAGATATTCAGGAATATTTAGATTAACTACAGGACTGGTCTGAAAAGTGGCTAATGAAATTTAACACAAGTAAATGCAAGGTTATGTACATAAGTAGAAATAACAGTAAGTAGGATTACAAGTTATTTGGAAATTCGTTAACAAAGTGGATAGTGGAAAGGATCTCGGAGTAATTATCAGTAACGATCACATATTATCTAAGCAGTGTATTTCAGCCTATGAGAAAGCAAACAAGATTCTAGGACTGATTGCGCGATCTTTTGACTTCAAAAGTCCATCTCTCATTAATAAGCTATATAAATTGTTAGTTCGTCCACATTTGGAATATGCTGTTTCCGTATGGTCACCAAATCTCACTAGAGACATTCACAGATTGGAAGAAGTATAACGGCAAGCCACAAAACTGTTTCCAAATATCAAAAATAAATCATACGAAAATTGACTAAAGCATATGAATCTGTTTTTCCTAATAAAGCGTAGACTCAGAGGTGACTTGATACAGGTCTTTAAGATTCTAAAGAGAAATGACATCAAAAGTGACAAAATGTTCTCACTGAATGAGATTCCAACAAGAAATAATGGTCTCAAGCTCTCAGGAAATAGAATTAATTTGGAAGTGGGTAGAAACAACTTCGCCAGCCGTGTAGATAATGAATGGAATAAACTTCCTGCAGGGGCAGTGGGATGTAGTTCAGTTCGAAGCTTTAACATTCGTTTAGATAAATACCTAAGCAAGATGCTGTAATGCCTGCCATTTGTTTTATATTATTTGTTTATTTGTTTGTTATTATTTGTCCGTTTTTTTATCATTATTTGATTGATTATCATGTATCTGTCAATTTATTATTATTTACTATTTACCTGTTTGTTTATTATTTAACTTTACCTATCAATTTATTTACTTATTTTATTCATTATTATTTATAATATTATATTTTTTATTTATTTATTTATTTACTTATCATTATTATATTTTTTCGTATCCAACCTAGCTATGGACCAAAAGGTCTCCTGTCGGCTTACTCCTGCTTTGTAATCCTTTATATATGTATGTATATATATATATATATATATATATATATAAATATATATATATATATATATATATATATATATATATACACACGCACACACACACACGCTTGGGTGCATAAACTAACATCATTATACTCATTCAAAGGAGACTAAATGAGAACTGAGTCATAATCTGTAAGTACACAAAACCATGTTGACACATCGCAAACACATACAGAAAGTATTCCCAAGTTTACATTGGGAGAGCATGAGAAAAGGAAACTTCTGTGTCTACAGCGAGGCTGGAGGTGAAAAAAGAGCATTAGAGCATACAGTTAACATGTGTAATTGAGCAGCTCTTAATGGTGTTAATTGTGATAAGCTCTGCTGTTGGCAGTCATCTTTATTCATAAAACAATAACACATCATCAGAGAGAGAGAGAGAGAGAGAGAGAGAGAGAGAGAGAGAGAGAGAGAGAGAGAGAGAGAGAGAGAGAGAGAGAGAGAGAGAGAGAGAGAGAGAATAAAGAGAGAGGGCGGGATGGAGAGAGAGGGAGAGAGAGAGAGCACCTCTTAAAGTGTGTTATTGTTTTATGATGACTAATGTGTCTTATTGCATTACTCCCCTCTAATGGGCTGGACTCGTTTCCCAGCTGCACTACTTCCCTACGACCTGGCAGAAGCTTAACTGACTAAAATCGTCTGGCAAACAGACACGAACTAATAAAAGTCGTGCAGGCTGATACAGGGTTAGACGAAGGCAGGATTAAGCCCCTCACTAAGTTCCTCAAAGCTTCGTTGACGCGGGGCTAGTTTAGTAGTCGTTGATGCTAGCGACCACGAGACTACCCCTATACTTGCCCAATGTCAACGGAAAGTTAACTTGCCTCAAATCTATCTTAGTGTCAACACTTACTTGCCGGGTAAGTTAACTTGCAAGTATCCCTAGCGGCTACTAAACTAGTACTGTGTCAGCGAGGGTGCTTCGAAATGCTGTTCCTTGTTATAATGTAAAAACTGTAGTCTTTGTACCCAGATGTTAGGGTGATGGACTACCAAATCCTGTTAACTAGGGGTGATGGGTTCGGTTATAGCTGAAATACGCTGAATTAGATGATACTTTTATATATGAATAAAATCGCCTATTGACAGTCAAAATAAATACAAATACGTCCTTATTAGGACGTCCAATTAATTTTCAGTATAAAAAAATAAAAATAAAATCTGCTCTTACATTTTTTATATGAAATTTTGGAGACACAATTGTTTTCAAGTACCCTCTACCTCATAGCTTTATAAAAGGAGAATTTTCATTAACTTTTTTCCCAACCGTTTTGTATCACTTTTGCCGCTCGCCTCTGCTGAGCGAGGGGGCTAGAGCGTCGCTACTTGAGGCGGAAGGCGAGGTGATAGCAGTTCGAATTTTGCCACCAGCGAGTTGGACCAAGGGCATGGTAAATTAGATTCCACGTTACAAAGTCCTATGTAAGGGGCACCGTCCTAGCCTCCTGATTAGGAGAGTTCGCGACATTAAACCGAATCATTGAGACTCGGAGACTATAACAACAAATTGTAAATGTGGAAGGAATTTGAGATTCATTCTCGACAACCAAGGCCTCTCTTCCTTAGGTCGACGTGGCGCCTGAGAAGTGGAATCACAGAGGTGGTCAAGGAGAGACTTAAGGGAATTAGCAGGAAAGGGCGGAGGGGAATCAAGTGTGGAAGGACTAATTACATACACACACACACACACACACACACACACACACACACACACACACATATATATATTTGTTTTGTTATAATTTGTCTGTCTGATTTTCATTTATTATTAGTTATATGTCAATTTATTATTATTTACTATTTACCTGTTTGTTTATTATTTAACTATACCTATGCATTTATTCATGTATTTTATTTGTTATTTACATTATTATAGTTTTTATTTATTATTTTATTATTAATATGATTTTTTTTTCGCATCCGACCTAGATATGGATCAAAAGGTCTCCTGTCGGCATGCTCCGCCTTTGTAATCATATATATATATATATATATTTGGATATATATATACAAAATACTTATCAATATATATATATATATATATGTGTGTGTGTGTGTGTGTGTGTGTGTGTGTGTGTATGTATATACATATATGTATATACATATATATATATACATATATATATATACCGTATATATATATATATATATATATATATATATGAGAAAGCGGATGTTGGAGGTCAGGGTATTGATAGAATCTCCAAGGTACATGTTGTTTACTCTAGACGTCTTTCGACCCAATCAGAGGTCATCTTCAGGAGTTACAATATACACAATGATAAACAGGAATGACATATGAGGTGTGGTGGGGGAGATTTTGTACCCGCGAAGAAACACTGGGACAGGAAGTTATATGAGGTGTGGCGGGGGAGATGTCGTACCCGCGAAGAAACCCTGGGACAGGAAGTCGACGTAGCTACCCACGGAGCGCCGACGGGTTCCCTGTAGGTTGCTGGTAGGGTTTCCTCATTGATGGGAGTGATACTACAGGCTGTAGCTGGATACTGATGGAGGGTTGATCCAGACGAATAAAAATTTATTCAGCCATCCTTAATCTCCTTCTGTCTTGTTCTCGATATAGTATTGTTGTTTGTATTTTAAGTTGTTGCCTGGTGAGGGAGTGTCCATGTGTATTACTGGTGTGACGGAGTATGGCCCCATCCTGCAAATGTGCCGTCATCCTTTTTGACAAGGTGGTAGTGGTTGAACCTATATACCGTGAATTGAGGCGACTGCAGTCACCAAAGTTGCAATGAAATTGGTATACAAGATTCACCTCTTGTAAAGGCCTTGTCTGTGGGAGGCAACTATTTTTCATGATGAGGCTTGATGTTCTTTTTGTTTTGTAAAAAATGATGAGCTTCAGGATGGCGTGGGGGTCTGTAGGGATGACATGTGTGCTGATGATCTTTCTTAAAGCCTTTTCGTCTTCTTTATATGCGGAAGACATGAAGTTCTTGTAGAAGAGGGAAATATGACCAGGTTTTTCTGTTGTAGAGGGGGCTTGTGTCATGAAACTGTCTAGATGTCGCTTTATTGTCTCATCAATTAATTGTTTTGAGTAACCGTTATTGGCAAGTAGTTGTGAGACTCTCTGTAATTCAGCATGGGTGGTAGTCCAAGTTGAAGAATGTGTAAGTGCTCTCTTAACAAAGGAATTTACCACACTCCTGCGTCATATTTCCCTCTTCTACAATATCATCAGCACACATGTCATCCCTACACTGGGAAATAAGAAGCTTAGTCCGAACGTTTTCGTCTATTTAAGACATTATCAAGGAATACACAGTTACAAAGACATAGGTGGATATATATATACATAAAGTAGAAGACAAGCTAGGAACATGGGAAGGACACTCAGGGAGTTGCCAAATGGTTATATTCATAGGCAGCACAAGGTAGCTGTGGCCACATCACTAGCTACAACAATATATTTTCTCCTATTTCTACAATGTACAATCTTATTGCTACAATGTGCAATGCATGGAATGAGTATGGACACTCATTATTCATGCATGGGTCGATATTTACAAAGGGAATGCATAAAAGAAATATAATTTTGACGTATGCTGATCTTGGAGTTTGGCATTGTTGGACGCAGATGTCCCGGCCGCTCGACCCAGATGTCCGATGTGAGGTCAGAAGCGCTTGGCCCCTTTGACCAATGTCAGGTCCGACACAATAGGAGGTCCCTTGGGAGTTCTCTGAAGACGTCGGGCGTTCAATCCAACACCAAATGCGTGCGCGCGCGCGTGTGCACGCTAGACATCTAAAGGATTGAATATTCCCTTCAATCATCTTGCAACACAATACATCGAGAGCCCGTGAGGAGCAATCCACTGACGCCGTGGGCAACTCGACAACAGCAACACTGATAATTTTCCTCTAATGTCAATAGAAGTGAGTGTAACTAGTAGTCTTTCATGCGGGACAGTATCAAAAGCTTTTTGAAACCCGAGGTACGAGTATAACAACGCTACACGACTTCCATTATCGTAATTTGAGATGACCACATCATGAAATTGGAGAAAGTGAGTTGCATAAGAGCTCTTACACATAAAACAGAGCTGGTTGATACCGGTTCTTCCTTGGAAACTAAATGATTGCTTGAGGTTTCCTATTGGCTGCGACGACTTGACCCTTAGCACGTGTGCAAAACCTGGCATAATATCGACTTTTTTTCTGCATTCGAAACCCACAGTTCATAAATTTATATATATTTATATTTATATTTATATGTATATTTATATATATATGTATATGTATATTTATATTTATATTTATATGTATATATACATACACACACACACACACACACACACACACACACACACACACACACACACACACACACACACACACACACACACACATATATATATATATATACTATATATATATATATATATATATATACATACATACACAATAATAATTAATTATTATAATAATAATAATAATAATAATAA
>NC_134817.1:28434696-28437196 GCF_046742065.1 Oratosquilla oratoria | reverse complement strand
TCTTTTTTTATTTTTACATAATCTGTTTCGGTTATCGCACTTACACGACTCTGTGCCTCTGCTGTAATCTAGAAATTTCCTATTGTCTGTGCGCTTCAAGGAGTCCGTTCACGGTGTGGCATACGTCGTGAGCCATCCTGCCAAATCAATCTTAGTACATACCTCCCTCACTCTTATTTCCCATCCACGTGCTATTTGAATTAGTTTGTTTTTATATTTAGTGTATAGTAAAGGAAGCTGTATAGCATAACAATAATAACTTTTTAGGATTAAAAAAACAATGATTCGAATCAATTCTATGACACGTGGCATCAGCGCTTTTTCCGCATGTTGCCACGCCGAGGTGTCACAGGTGATATGGATGAGATGGTGGCGGGTAATCGTTGTTATAATCCTAAAAAGTGATACTCATTGCACTATGCATCTTTCTTTACTATATACAGAATATATAAGATAAAATAACACATAGATAGGAAATAGGAGTGAGAGGCATATACTAAGGTTGATTTGGCAAAATGGCTAGTAATAAATCACGACGTATGCCACACCCTCAACGGACTTCTTGGAGCGCACAGACTATAGCTGACGCCATGGGGCTTTGTTCATTGTGACTGCTGCCAGGAGATTTTGTTCTTTTAAAGCGGCCCATACACGATCAATTATATTGCGCAATTTCATTGTCAATACTCTGAATTGACAATTAAATTGACCGTGTATGGGCGATATATCGCCCATACACGGTCAATCTAATTGTCAATTCAGAGTATTGACAATGAAATTGCGCAATATAATTGATCGTGTATGGCCGCTTAATGGAAATCCTGACAGACTCCAGAGACTTAAGAACAACTTGACTATTTCTAGAGACGTTGATTATTTGTTTGACCTAACTGAACCCATAAACTTGACCTAACTAAATCCATAAACTTGACCTGACTAACCTAAATTGACCTAACTAACCTAAGTTGACCTAACCTAACTTGACCTAACTACCCTAATTTGACCTAACCTAACTTGACCTAACTAACATAACTTGACCTAACTACCTACCTTGACCTAATTAACCTACCTAATCTAACTTGACCTAACTAACCTAACCGAACTTGATCTAACCTAGCTTGACCTAACCTAATTTGACCTAATTAACATAGATTGACCTAACCTAACCTAACTTGACCTAACGAACCTAACCTAACTTGACCTAAGTAGCCTAACACTTTCTTAACTAACTCCTTCGACTTGATTCTGTCTGCCACGGTGACGTAATTTATTTTGTTCTGCCCAGCGCAAGACGATTTTAATTAGGAGATGATATCACCCCGGCGGTGGAGGGGGAGGGGGAAGAGGAAGAGGAGGAGGAGGAAGAGGAGGAGGAGGAGGAGGAGAAGGGGAGTGGATTTATAATCTGAAATAAATGAGAAACGTTCCAATCCCCTTCCTTGCGTTCCTGATCCTCCTGGAGAGGTTTGAATCCTGGAAATTAAACTCTGCTTCGGTTTCTGAACTATTCAACTCCATTTTGGATATTTCCGCATCGTTATGATTTCCGCTCTTGTCGTTGCTATTGTTGTTGTTGTTACTGTTGTTGTTGTTGTTGGGCGTCTGAATTTGCTCAAATTAATTCATGACACCACGGTACCGGAAGTACACAGTTACGAAAGCTTTCTAAGCACATACTTTTTTATTTTTTTGTTTTTATAGAATTTATGGAGATTGTCCCATCTCTGTAACTGGTAGTGGGGCTCATGCTAGTATTACAGACTTAAGCTTGTTAGAGAGCAGACACCATCATTTTCACTCAAAGAGCAGAATTTAGATAACCAGATTATATTTGAATACACACGCATACATGTAGACACACACACACACACACACACACACACACACACACACACACACACACACACACACACACACACACACACACACACACGTTGACCCAGAATTCTTCATGATACAAAAATAAAATTCTTTGTCTTACAATTTTTTTTCTATTCAAGAGACTACCTATCTGTACTACACAGGAAGACATATCACATACTCAAAAAAAAAGGTAAAAACTTTTGCTTGTGACTGTACAAACGCGACAAGCGTACTGCTTTACGTCACAAATTTACAATACAAACAATTCTACGAAATCGAAGATGACGTCATCTATATCGTAAAATTACGACCCAAATATCCGCCTCCCACGGTTCCATAAATGACGTCATCCACCGTATCGCTTACAAGTGGAGACAAATGTGGGCTTAAAGTTTGTAAGAACATTAAAACATAAGAATGGAGGAGGCTGCAAGAGACTATACGGCCTGCATTACTATAGTCTGTGCGCTCCAAGGAGTCCGTTCAGGGTGTGGCAAATGTCATAGCCATCCTGCCAAATCAAATCTAGTTCATGTCTCTCTCTTTTATTTCCCATCTATGTGTTATCTTTTTATATTCTGTATTTAGTAAAGAGAGCTATATAGTACAATGAATATTTTTTTTCTAGGATTATAAC
>NC_134817.1:28409696-28429696 GCF_046742065.1 Oratosquilla oratoria | reverse complement strand
CAAAATTGATCTGAATAACATTCGTTAACATAATGACTGTTCAGTATAACACCCTTCGGGCTCATTTACGGGTTCAAATACCTTCAGAAACTAAGGATAAATAAACAAACAAATAAATAAATAAATAAATAGAATCGAAACCTTAAACATAAAGAATAGTACTTTGATTTTTGTAGACTTCGGAAGACGTTTGTATTATTTTTTTTTTCACTGTTTGTATCCCTGGCTCCTTAAGTTCTGCTTGTGAAACACTTTTTTCTTTTTCTTTGCTATTTTCACTTTTTAGAAAAGGTTACCTATGTCTGCACTATGCCTGATATTTGTGATGTATTTATATACCTTCTCCAAATCTACGAAATGATGAAGACTACATTTGAGTCTGTGGATGACACAAGACTAGGTGAGACATCTAATAATTGAAATGCGTTTGAATGTTCAAGAAATGATAGTTTGAGAAGTGATTGATACAATGCAGAGAGAGAGAGAGAGAGAGAGAGAGAGAGAGAGAGAGAGAGAGAGAGAGAGAGAGAGAGAGAGAGAGAGAGAGAGAGAGAGAGAGAGAGAGAGAGAGAGAGGTCATCATCAGTGGTCCTCAACCAGAGTTTCACAAGTGGGGTCACAAGCTGGAAATTATAGTGTGTACGCTCCAAGAAGTCCGTTCAGGGTGGGACATACTTCGTGATAATTCCTAGCCATTCTACCAAATCAATCTTAGTACATGCCCCTCTCTCTCTCTCTCTTTCTCTCTCTCTCTCTCTCTCTTATTTCCCATCTACAGTATGTGTCATTTTAAACTGTTTTTTATATTCTGTATATAGTAAAACACTGACTATAGTGTTTATTAATAATGGATGCACAATCATTAGTTTCAGTAATGAAGTGGTCTCTAGGAGGCTAAGGGGTACGTGACCACTCAATTCTGCACAATCGCTCTGGTAGTTGTATGCAAACGATAGGGTGGCCCACAGCCTGAATGGATTTTACATCGGTCGGGACCCCTTCTTCAGGCATTACTTCACAAAAAAAGTAATGCTAAATAAGGGTCAAACTACTGGGTTATTGGTTTTACTGTAAAGTAAAAACAAGTTTGCCCATCAAGGGAGTGAATTTCCCATTGAAGCTATTGAACGTTGTATGAAGATCTCAGTGCACAAGTGGCTGATCTATGTGTTGCAATAGCGTGTTTGATTCTTTATTTATCGACTTCTTACTCATTTATTTGTTTACTTATCATTCTATTCGTTTGCTAAACTTTTCTATTCGCTTGCTAACTCATTTACTCATTCATTAACCGTTTTATTCACTTGCTAACTCATTTATCTATTTACTAGACTTTCCATTCATTTCCTAACTCATTTATTAATTCATTAACCTTTTTTTTAATTTACTAACTCATTTATTAATTCATCAATTAGCTGGCGTAGTTCCGGACCAAATGGTCATTTGGACAAAGACTGAAGTCGTTATGACCTTTACAGGTGAGTCAACGAATATATACGTCTTTGTTCTCGCTAAACCCAGATGAATCGATTCATTTGAAGTCCCAGATCTGGGACAAAATGGGGTCTCGACCGTCCGCGGTCCCGTTCAGGCCAGAGTCTTTCCTCGGGGCAATATAATTGCCTGCCGACAGGTAGAAGCGATACAGCGTGCCACTGCGTTGAAGGGGTCGAAGAGACTGTTCGTATCAGCTGCCACGGCAACGGAGAATTGGATCACACTCGAGAAAAATAAAAGTTCTCGAGTAGGAAGGTACTTGTCACAGAGTAGCCCTGTATTACGTCGTATAGAAGTGTGTGTGTGTGATTCACCATGGTCTTGGATCACGTGCTAGATTCGTGATCGACAGCTATTTCCCTCCCAGAAGAGAGCTCAGAGCTCATATATAACCAATCTATGGGTAATGCTGTGACCTTACAAGCACACACACACACACCCAATTCCCCGCCCACGAGAGTTGGAGTAACGACTCGCAGCGCAGCGATAAATTATTTCAGCCTTGGGCGGGATTCGAACTTGGACCACCGTAGTGGCGGTCGCAAACGTTACCGCTGCGCCGTTAAGTGTGTGATCCACCATAGTCTTTGGATCACGTGTTGGACTCGTGATCGACAGCTATTTCCCTCCCGGAAGAAAGCTCAGAGCTCGTGTATGACCGATGTAAGGTAATGCTGTGACCTTACACGCATACACACACACACCCAACTCCCCGCCCACGACAGTTGGAGTAACAACCCGCAGTGCAACGATTCTGAAATTATTTCAGCCCTGAGCGGGATTCGAACCCGGACCTCCGTAGTGGTAGTCAGGAACTCTACCAACTGCGCCACGAGTTGTGTATATGTGTGTGTGTGTTTAGTGTGTGTGTTTGTGCGCGCGCGCATGCTCAACGAGAAGGGTAAGTTATCCTTTTGAGAAGTTGTATATTACAAAGTTTGAGCACCTTTGCGCGGGCCACAAATTTGAAGAAGTGAACAGAGAGAAAAGAGAGAGAGAGAAAAGAGAGAGAGAGAAAAGAGAGAGAGAGAGAGAGAGAGAGAGAGAGAGAGAGAGAGAGAGAGAGAGAGAGAGAGAGAGAGAGAGAGAGAGAGAGAGAGAGAGAGAGAGAGAGAGAGAGAGAGAGAGAGAGAGAGAGAGAGAGAGAGAGAGAGAGAGAGAGAGAGAGAGAAAACGCATAAAGTCAGCTTCCGGGATCGTTAACAAGGGATTGATCCGAGCCAAGTTGAGGATGATTTCAGTCCCCTTCCCGTCAGGGGTCCCCTGAGGCTGACAGAATAGAATTCTAGAAAAAAAGAAAGAAAGAAAAGAAAGTGAGGAGAAGTGTCAAGTGCAGAGTACTGTTGGGGGTGGGGGTGGGGGGCAAAAGTAAGCAGGAGATGGGACGCTATGTGTACAAAGGGAGACAGATAATGGTTAGGCCAAGAGTTCTTGATCTTGTTTTCTTCTTCGAACTCCTTCTTATTCATAAAGCCTCTCTCGCATCCCAAAAATTGCTATACAATGAAAAAAAAAAAAAATGTAAAAAATTGCAACTATGAGATTATATTTCAAATTTTCGCGGAGCTAGTTTGAAATGGAGCACCTCCCGTCCCAGGGAACCTCGTCTTGCGTCCCCAAGGAAGGAAGACCCTCTGGAAAGCCCGGGCCAAACGCTCTGTGGTATTCAAGCTCCGACACTCCTTGCTCCCGTGATTTTTTCTTTTTTTATTCACCACGGTTTTTGGATCACGTGTTAGACTTGTAATCAATAGCTATTAGCATCCCGGATGAGATATCAAAGCTCATATGTGCCCGATCAATGGATAATACACACACACACACACACACACACACACACACACACACACACACACGCACACACACACACACACACACACACACACACACACACACACACACACACACACACACACACACACACACACACACACACACACACACACACACACACACACAACTCCTTGCCCACCAGAGCTGGAGTGCCGGCTCGCAGTGCAGGGTACTGAAATTATTTCAGCCCTGGGGAGGAATCGAACTTGGACTGCTGAGTTAGGGGTCGTGAACGGTACCAACACACCAACGAGCCGAGTGTGTGAGTGTGTGTGTATTTACCTAGTTGTATTATACGGGAAGGCGAGCTATCTTCGTAGTGACCCGTCTTTGTATCTCGCAATATCTAGTTTGTTCTTAAATTCTTGTATGGTGTTTGCACACACTACTGTTTCGTCCAGTTTGTTCCAAACATCCACCACTCTGTGTGGAAAACTGTTTTTTTTTTCAGATCTCTTCTATAACTATCCTTTTTGAATTTCTCTTCATGCCCTCTTGTTTTTCTTTTATACCACTTTAATAAATCTTCTCTGCCAAGGACTTCCATGCCTTTCATGATTCTGTAAATGGCCAGTAGAACGCCTCTTTCTCTTCTTTGCTCCAAGGTTGGTAGTTCCAGTATAGACAGTCTTTGCTCGTATGTCAATTTTGAAAGTGTTGGGGGCATCTTTGTCGTTGCTCTTTGGACTCTTTCTATTTTCCTTATATTCTTTTTTTTTTATACTGGGTGTCCATAGTGTCGCAGCGTAATCCAATCTTGGTCTTATCAGTGTGACTAGAATTCTTTCTTTTACCATTTCCTCATCATTGTAATTAAAAGCCACGTTTATTGACATCAGTAAATTGTAGGTTTCTCCGACTATTTTGTTTATCTGTTTGTCTGGGGACATGTCTTTGGTGATAATTACTCCTAGGTCATTTTCGATTTTATATTGTCCTGTGTGTGCGCGCGCGCGCGCGTGTGTGTGTGTGTGTGTGTGTGTGTGTGTGTGTGCGCGTGCGTGTGCGTGCGTGTATGTGTGTGTGCGTGCGTGCGTGTATGTGTGTGCGTGCGTGTATGTGTGTGTGTGTGTGTGTGTGTGCGTGCGTGTGTGTGTGTGCGTGCGTGTGTGTGTGTGTGTATGTGTGTGTGTGTGTGTGTGTGTGTGTGTGTGTGTGTGTGTGTGTGTGTGTGTGTGTGTGTGTGTGTGTGTGTGTGTGTGTGTGTGTGTGTGTGTGTGTGTGTGTGTGTGTGTGTGTGTGTGTGTGTGTGTGTATGTGTGTGACTGTGTTGTTCATACGCTCAGCCTCACCTGCTGTTGGTTCTCCCTCTGCGTCCTGATCCGCGCGGCGATGCACTGTCGTGTCTCGATGAAGGCTTGGCGCCGCGCCGACTCGCCCGGGTAGTGCGTGAAGAGCCCCGCCACGTTCGCGCACAGGAACAGGACGCCGTTGGCCACCAGCTGCGTCATGGGGAGAAGGAAAGATCACAGCGTTAGTGTATGATACTGGCAGTTGCAAAATAAAATAAATAAATAAATAAATAAATAAATAAATAAATAAATAAATACAATAAAAGTAGATAAAATGAAAAATAAATGAATATAAAAGATAATAATAATGATAATAATAATAATAATAATAATAATAATAATAATAATAATAATAATAATAATAATAATAATAATAATATTGATAATGATAATAATAATAATAATAATAATAATAATAATAATAATAATAATAATAATAATAATAATAATAATAATAATAATAATGATAATAATAATAATAATAAGAAGAAGAAGAAGAAGAAGAAGAAGAAGAAGAAGAAGAAGAAGAAGAAGAAGAAGAAGAAGAAGAAGAAGAAGAAGAAGAAGGAGAAGAAGAAGAAGAAGAAGAAGAAGAAGAAAGGCTCCGTCCTCACATCATGGTGTTTATTTTGATCACAGTGTTGCTTATGGAGTATCAGTAGCCTACACGAAGAAAAAATTGCATGTGCACATACACACACACACACCGTTACAAGAGCAGCCCCATTACGTCCGTGATGTACATTGATAACTCAATTTAGCATAGTCCTATAATTAGTTCAGACTATATTGTCAGTGTTTCACCGTTAATTGAATAAACCAATTAATTATTATTATAATAATAATTATTATTATTGTTGTTATTATTATTATCGTTATTATTATTATCATTATCATTATTGTTATTATTATTATTATTATTATTATTATTATTATTATTATTATTATTATTATTATTATTATTATTATTGTTATTATTATTATTATTATTATTATTATTATTATTATTATTATTATTATTATTATTATTATTATTATTATTATTATTATCATTATTATTACTATTATTTTTATTGTCATTACTACTATTATTATTATTATTATTATTATCATTATTATTGCACACACAAATATATACATACTAAATGTGTTCTTCCCTTTATAAGGAGGTAACCCAAAGGACACACATAAGCATACACAAAAATATATGCAGTATAAAATATAATTTTCTTATAAGAGGATAACTCAAAGAACACAGATGCTGCATACATATTAAAACCCATTAACCGCCCCTCCAAGATCAGAAGCTCGTCGATGAGGGGTCACCCCTACCTCCCGCCACACTGTTCGAAGTAGGCAAATAAAGGGAGGGGCCCGACTGAGGCCCATTGGAGGGGGGAGGGGGTAAGGAGTTCTAAGACGATGAATATTTTGTCGTTTATCCTGTGTCATAAGGGTTATAATTTTAGTCGTTTATCCGATGTCATGGGACCATAATAGAGCCCCCCCCCCACCACCACCCCCGGGACTCTTGAGACGCGTTTCTCTTGTCATTCTTTGTCCCCTTGAGAAAATGATGTCACAGGAAGGTCCCCGCGGTGCTTTAGACCTCCATTAAGGGCACCCAGCGGAAGGCCCTGTTCTTTGGGAACCTTAGTAAGTTAATTATATATTAACGAAATGCTCCGACACTTGTCTCCTTACCTGTTAGTTGGGACAGTTTTATCAAGACAGTTTCCTTCCCCCCCCCCTTCCACTTCCCTCCCTCCCCCTCCCCCTTCCCCACTTCCCCCTCCCCCTCCCTCGTGGACTATAACTTCTACTAATCTGAATATAATCGCCTCGACGTAATCAGAACATGAAAAAAGAGAGACAAATTCCTCGAAAATTCCCACAGAGGCTCTTAATTAAGAGGTCAAATACGGACCTCACGGAAGGGAGGTGAGGACGAGGAGGAGGAGGAGGAGAAGATTGAGGAGGTGTACGAAAAGCAGGGGTAGAACGAGAAGTAATTGGAGGAGTAAGAGGAGATAGAGGAGGAGGAGGAGGAGAAGAAAGAGTAGGAAGAGGTGAAGGATGGGGGAGGAGGAGGAAGTGTAGAGAAAGGAGAGATAGAACGTGGAGTAATTAGAGGCGGAGTAAGAGGAGGTGGAGTAGGAGCGGGAAGGAAAAAGAAAAGAAGGAGTAGGAAGAGGTCAAGGAGGAGGTGGAGGAGGAGGAGGGGGTGGTGATGGAGAAAAAGGAGGAGGAAGAGATGAAGGAGAAGTAGGAGATGGACAACGAGGAAGAGGAGGAAGAGGAAAAGGAGAAATAAGAGAAGGAGGAGCTGGAGAAGGAGGAGGAGGAATAGGAGGTGTAGAAGGAATGGGAAGAGTAGGAGATGGAATAGGAGGAGGAGGAAGAAGAAAATGAAAAGAAAAGGGAAAGTAAGAGGAGTTGGTGGAGATGGAGGAGAAGGAGAAGGAGGAGAAGAAGGAGGAGGAAGAGAAGGAGCAGAAGGAGGGGGATGATTAGAAGATGGAATGGGAGGATAAAGAGGAATAGAAGGAAGAAGAAGAGGAGGAGGAGGAATGGGAGGACAAGGAGGAGGAGGAGGAGGAGGAAGATGAGGAGGAAGAAGAAGAGGACGAGGAAAGGGAGGAGGAGGAGAAAAAGGAGGAGGAGGAAGAGGAGGAGGAGGAAGATGAGGAGAAAAAGGTGAAGGAGAAATAAGAGGAGGTGATGGAAAAGGAGGAGGAGGAGGAGGTGGAGAGATGGAAGAGGAAGAGTAGAATGAGGAGGAAAATAGGAGATGGAATAGGGGTAGGAGAAGGAAGAGGACGAGGGGAAAGAGGACGAGGGGAAAGAGGAGGAGAAGGAGGAAGAAGAAGAGAAGGAGGAAGAAGAAGAGGAGAAGTAGGAAGAGGAGGCGGAAGAGGAGTAGGAGGAAGAAGAAGAGAAGGAGAAAGAAGAAGAGGAGGAGGAGTAGGGAGAGGAGAAGGAGGATAAAGAGGAGGCGCTAAAAGAGTAGCGCTAGTTGTAGTTGAGGTGCCTTGTCCCATGCGATTGGACCAATGATGATTGTTTACGTATGTATATATACTGTATACGAGGGTCGTTCCAAAAGTAATGCCTCCTATTTTTTTTATTCCTCCCGAAGGGATCCGTGGGGATTGTAAATTGCATTGTTATGATAAATGAACTTATGCACTCATGACCTGAAAGCTTCATCTCTCTGTTGCAGATGTTGATGGTGTGACACTCTAAGAAAGCAATCCCTGTCATGGACGTGTGTCAGAAGCAGAGATGCGTCATTGAATTCCTCCATGCAGAAAAAATTGAACCAATCAACATTCACCGGCGCCTGGTGAACGTTTACGAAGCCGATGCAGTTGATGTCAGCACAGTTAGGAGATGGGTTCGTCGATTTCAGAGTGGCGACAGAGATGTGAGTGACAAAGTGCGCTCCGGACGCCCATGCACAGCCACCACCCCGGAAAACAAAGTGCGCCTCGATCAACTCATCCGCGCTGATCGGCGGATAACGGTGAATGAAATGCGTGTAGAGTTGGATGTGGGTGTCAGTGCACTGGAAACGATGTTGTCATCCCTAGGATACAGCAAAGTGTGTGCTAGGTGGGTTCCACGAATGCTCACGCAGGACCAAAAGGACTACCGACGGGATGTTTGTCAGGACTTGTTGGATCGGTACGAAGTCGAAGGTGACTGATTCTTGGACCGCATCATCACTGGTGACGAGACGTGGTGTCACCACTACGAGCCGGAGTCCAAACGGCAGTCGATGGAATGGCACCACTCACACTCCCCAGCAAAGAAGAAGTTCAAGACGCAGACATCTGCAGGCAAAGTGATGTGCACCGTCTTCTGGGACAGGAAGGGCGTCATCCTTCTGTATTTCTTGGAACCAGGGGCGACTGTCAACTCTGACCGTTACGTTGAAACGTTGACCAAGCTGAAGGCCCGGATTGCCCGTGTAAGGCCAGAGAAAAGGGAAACATTCCGTTTGCAATACGACAATACCAGGACACACAAGTTTGAAGACCACGGAATGTGTGACAAAGTTCGGCTGGACGGTGCTGTCTCACCCACCGTATAGTCCCGACCTGGCACCGTCAGCCTTCCACTTGTTCAGACCTCTGAAGGACACAGCGTTTCCCCGACAACAACGCCGTTATAATAACCGTGAAAAAATGGACCGCCTCGGCAGGCGCTGAATTTTACGACCGAAGCATCAAGGCTCTCGTTCATTGCTGGCAAAAGTGCATTGAGAATGGTGGTGACTACGTAGAAAAATAAATTCTGGAGCATACAAGGTCACTCGTTTTAATGGTGCCACTACCGTCTTTGTAGCTCTTCAACTTTTTGAGTTAAAAAACAGGAGGCATTACTTTTGGAATGACTCTTGTATATATGTATACACTTTTTCGTTTCGCTCACTTTTCTATTATTTACCTATTCATTAACTTATGAATTGTTTGCATATCTATTGATTAAGCTATTCTTTCATTCATTGGTCTTTTCTTAAATATTTCTATTGAGGTCGAAGGTAGATACACACACACACACACACACACACACACACACAGATCGGACCTACGAGCTCTGAGCTCTCTTCCAGGAGGGAAATAGCTGTCGATCACGAGTCCACACACTGATCCAAAGACCAAGTGAATACAAACACACACACACACACACACACACACACGCACACACACACACACACACACACACACACACACACACACACACACACACACACACACACACACACACACACACACACACACACTATATATATATATATATATATGTATATATATATATATGTATATGTAAATGTATATGTATATATATATGCAGAAGAAATCACTTGAACGCGTGATACTAGTATGCAGACAAACCACTGGGAAAATGAAAGAGATGAGACCGATCATTAAATTGCCGCATATTCTTAAGAATTTCAACATCCAAACCATTTTTAGGAACTCCAACACAGTCAAAAGTCTTTTGATTAAAAATTCCCCTGAAAATAAGGAAGGCTGTGTATATAAAATTCCATGTAAAGATTGCAACAAATGCTATATTGGTCAGACTGGAAAGGAATTAAATGTTAGAATAAAGCAACACAAATATAGCGTTAGAAGTGGTCAAACGTCCAACGCGTTATTTGTCCATCTTAGGGATTTTAACCATTGTATCAATTGGAATGAAGCTAAAGTAATTGTCAAAAGTAATTCTTATTTGAATAGAAACATCATAGAATCCAGTCTGATCAAGAATACATTTGTTAATAATTTAAATTTAAGTCAAGGATTATACAAATTGGATGAATTTATCATAACAAAAATTGTAAACCAAATGTCCGGACATTTGAGCCAATATGGCACTGGGAGAGATCCACCTTAACCTTCTGAGTATATATACTTGTCTCTTTTATGTATCTATACCTTGAAAATGTCTGAATAGACGAAAGCGCTCGGTCTCATCTCTTTCATTTTCCCAGTGGTTTGTCTGCATATATATATATATGTATATATATATGTATATATGTATATACATGTAAATATATATATGTATATATATGTATACATATATTGCAGATCTAAGATCCCCACGACAAATATTTGTGTGTATATATATATATATATATATATATATATATATATATATATATATATATATATATATATATATATATTGCAGATCTAAGATCCCCACGACAAATATTTGTGTATATTTCTGTGTTGTGTGAGTGTACATGCATATATAGAATTGGAACATATGCACATCAGTTTTCCTATTAACACTTTTAAAGTACACTCGGAATAAACTCGTCCATATTTGTGTCGCTTGGATGTAATGAAATATTTCCAGCTGCTTACACTTGTCTCAGGTGGTTTTCTTGATCCAGCTTGCCTTCTGTGACGCGTCGGATGGAAGGAAGGATTAAAGGTTACCCTCTGTCCAACAGCCGGATTAAACCGCTCGTCTAAAGCCGGATTGGGCCGGTTGCCTAAAGCCGGAAAGACGTCTCAGTCCGGCCATCCTAATGGCGACGACGTCATTGGAATTGGCGCAGACTTAAGCCCACGTCAGGCCTACGCGTCCCAAGCGAGTTCGTTTGAGTAAAAACGCCTTAGGTTACAAAGTTTTATTTTTCGAATCTCAAATGTCAAGTCACTTTTGCGTCATTGAGAAACTGAATGACAAACTAAGAGAAGTTAAAGCTATACGAATATTACACACATCGTCGAACTGTCCTTAGAGAAGTCTAGAATACTGGAAACAAAGTCGTCTTCCAGGTTTTCAATTTTACGATATTTGAGAAGAATCTTGAATATGTAGCGGGGGCTTAACACATAAGGAAAATATTCGCATATGTTTAGAAAATCATTCTAGTTATGCTGAAATTTTTCGTAGAAATGCATGACCCAATAAGGAACACCAGTTTGGTATTGTCAGTGATATTTAGTACATTGTAATGATTGTACCTTTGCACAGTGTACAAACGGTAAGGTATCCAGTATGGAGTGTTTACCAAACACTGTACAAAACATTACACAATGAACACGAATACCATTCAAACATGATACGTGATTCGCGTTAAATAATTACATATAGTAAATATGTTGTTGGACTCTGAGTGAGAGAGAAGACAGAGAGAGATTTTTTTTCTAAGTTATGGAAGCTTACTAAGCAGCTTATTTCCAATGGAACACACATTGAAACAATATACCATAGAAGGTGAGGCGATGAACCTACGCCAGGGGACACTTAGAGGCTGCGGCCGAAGCTGTCACCTTGGCCCTATGTGCTTGGACCGCTGGGAATCGGAGAGGAGTGAGGTATATACCATAATTAGTCATATATTACGACGGAATGAGAAGATGCATAAATGACAATATAATCCACGAAATGGGAACAACTACAGCAGATAATGGTAAAAAATTGACAAAAAGTCTTTATAGATATTGGGCCATATGGCAACTAGATAGTATTAGTAATATCTACAGTGTACAAGGGGAATTGTTAACGTTGATTAAGGTGGCAGCACACTAGGCTAGCATGCTACTTGTTTTTGCTACTACGTTTGAGTAGAAACGACTTCGGTTACAATATTCTAGGCTTCCGTATGAACATCTCAACAATGTGTCTAACATTAGTTTAGGTTTAACTTCTCTTATTTCGTCATTCAGCTTCTCACTAAAGCCATAGAGTGAGAAGCTCAATGATGAACCGAGAGAAGTTAAACCTATGCGATATTTGGAAACTTGAAAAACAGAAGATCGTAACCGAAGCCGTTTCTACTCAAGCGAAATAACAAAAGCAAGTAGCATGCTAACATGAAACGTCTAGTGTGCAGCCACTGTAAGCGAAAGAACTGAATTCTTTGTCCTTGCTTTTACTTAAGGATTCAAGAGAGCGATTCCGTTTTTTTTCTCCCTTCATCTGTCTCCCTTAACGATGGACTCTCTTTTTACCCAAATACCCTCCAGGGGTTTCCTCTTTTTCTGCTCCTGCTGCTCTTGACACAGGAAAGGCCCCCGCGGACCTGGGCCCGGGTACACCAAACTCTCTCGTCCGTGAAGTTTGCCTAAAGTTGTCACTTGTCCCTCTTTCAGAGGTCTCTCACGCTCGTGTACATTTCTTTCCAACTGATATTCGGTTCCCTACGTGGGTGTGTTTCGCAACGTACTCTTCCAGTTGCCAACGAGCTAAGGTGGCGCTACACCTGGCTAGCATGCTACTCGCTTTTGCTACTTCGTTTGGGTAGCAACGACCTCGGTTACAGTATTCTAAACTTCCGTGAGAACATCTCAGTAATGTGTCTAACAGTCGTATAGGACTCTTTGTTCGTCATTTAGCTTCTCACCATAACACGCAGGAGTAATTTGACATTTGGAATTTTGAAAAACAAAAGATCGTAACTGAAGTCGTTTCTACTCAAACGAAGAAGCAAAAGCAAGTAGCATGCTAGTAAGAAAGGCCTATTGTGCCGTCACCTTTACGTTCCGAACGGCCAATCGTAATTCGAAATGTTCGTAAGTTGTAATTCAACATAATTTTAAGGGCACTTAAATCTATAATCCCAATTTTAAGGGCACTTAAATCTATAATCCCAATTTTAAGGGCACTTAAATCTATAATCACAAGACATGTTTTCTTATCCTAAAACACATTGCTAATGATAATCAAAACGAAAATAGATTGCAATGATAACAATTTAATGTTGTTTTTCTTCCTTTGATACAGGTAAAGTAGGCATGAGGTGATGGATAACTTTTGGTCCTCTTCGTTCGTATGTCTGAAAGTTTGTAAGCCGAATGTTCGTAAGTCGAGGAGTTCCTCTGACGTGCCGGGAGATATGTACGTACTTAAGGTATGTGTCTTAAGAAAGGCACTTCACTTCTGACACAGCAATGCCATTTGTGACAATTGGATCTGACTCGGTTGAAAATAAGGATCGTTGGCACCCCTAACCAAGTGTATTAAGGTTACGTGCATTGCCATTGATGTCGATGCAGCCAGGTGAATGGTTCCGTCCTTCCCTCACGCTAGGAACTGTTGACTGATCTCACAGTCATATGGATGTGGATACTATAACGTGTACACACACACACACACACACACACACACACACACACACACACACACACACACACACACACACACACACACACACACACACACACACACACACACACACACACACACACACACACACACACACACACACACACACACACACACACACACACACACACATACACACACACACACACACACACACACACACACACACACACACACACACACACACACACACACACACACACACACACACACACACACACACACACACACAGAAACTAAAAAAAGATAATTACAGAAAAGATCTGAAAAAACAGCTTTCCACACAGTGATAGATACTTGGAACAAATTAGACAAAGAAACAGTGTGTGCAAACACTATTCAAGATTTTAAGAAAAAAGCTTGATGCTGAGAGATACAAAGACGGGTCACCACGAGCATAGCTCCCTTCCCGTATAATACAACTAGGTACAACTAGGTAAATACAACACAACTCGTGTCGCAGTTGGTAGAATTTCCGGCTGCCACTACGGAGGTCCGGGTTCGAATCCCGCCCAGGGCTGAAATAATTTCAGTATCGATGCACTGTGGGTTATTACTCCAACTCTCGTGGGCGGGAATTTGGGTGTGTATGTGCATGTAAGGTCACAGCATTACCCATAGATCGGTCATATACGAGCTCTGAGCTCTCCTCCGGGAGGGAAAAATCTGTCGATCACGAGTCCAACATGTGATTCAAATACCATGGTGAAACACACACACACACACACACACACACATATATATATATATATATATATATATATATATATATATTATGCATTTGTAGTAAAATAAGATATATGAGAATGTTTTGACACGGTGTATATATCTTTTGGGATTTCATATATTTAGAGGTGCATGACAGGGTTAACAAAGAGTCGTTGTGTTGCAGATGTACAGGAAACAGGCGAAGTCTGTTGATTTTTTTTACACGTGTAGTAGAGTTTGTATGAATGGAAAGACTGAAACGGAGAGAATGAATGGTTTGAGGTGAAGGTGGGGCTGTGTTAGGGTTGTGTGATGTCGCCATATTTGTTCAACGTGTATGTGGATAAGTGTGAAGGGTCAGGAATTCGTGAATGGAGGGAAGTAGAAGGTGAACCAGATGTTATTTCCGGATAACACCTGCGCTTCATGGCTGTTTCTGAGAATAGACTCGAACATTTGGTGCCGGAGTCGAGATGAGAAAACTGATAGTAAACATGGGCAACAGTAAGGTCCTGTTCACACTAGCGGTTTGAACCGCCGCGGTTCAATTACAATGCAGGTCAATGGAGGCGTTCACACACAACCGCGCACTTTTTCCTTTGGACATGCGGTACCGCCGCATGTCCAAGGCGTAATGATAGTGTCGGACTGGATGTGATTTTGAAGGATGAGAACCTAAAGGAAGTGGAGAGTTCTAGATATTTAGGGTCGGATGTGACAATGACTCGAGGAGTGATGCGGAAGTAGATTAAAGAGTGAAGAGGCAATATAGTAAAGAGAAATAGGTATTTGGTAATGAACGCAAAGAGAGGTTTTTATGAGGGAATGGTTGTGTCCACGGTACTGTATGTATGGATAGGGAGACAGTAAACGTGTTTGAAGTATTCGAGAAGTATGGTAGTTGTTAGGAGGATGAAAAGACTGAGATAATTGGAGGTAAATCAGAGAACGGGGGTGGAACTGAGCTGTCGAAATTGGTAGACCAATGAGAGCGGAGATGGTTTGAACATACAGAAAGAACGAGGAGAGACCAGAGAGATAATGTAGAGGGGAGAGGTGGATGGAGTGAAATTGACAGGGAGATAAAAAAAAAAAAAAAAAAAAAACGAGGAACATGGACAGGTAAAGAGGGCCATAGGTGCAAAGGGAATGTCTGTTGAGAAAGGAAGAGTTTGCAAAATACGGGAGCGAATGGAAAGTGGTTTGTAAAAGGATGAGGAAGTGACGGTGCCCGAAAGGTTCTTCTTGTCTGGATGAGTGAATGAGGGAGGGAGTGGGGGAGGGGGGATGTGTCGCAATATAATGAAGCGATAGGAGTAAACTAGTTCTGGCTGTGGAGGCGCTGTCATGTTGCATTGCCTTTGACCCGAGCGGTGTGACGGGAGAATGGGATGGCTCTTCATCCACGAAGTGCCAAGATGGAAGTAGCGTTGGATGGGTGTGAGATGAGTGTCAGACGTATATTTGAACTTGGCTACTCCACTCATAAAGAGGAAAAAGTCCCTTTTATGTGTGTGCATGCATGTGTATATGGATGTATGCATGACTCGACTATGGAGAAATGAGCAGACGAAGAAGAGGTTGGAGCCTGTGTTCCAATTAAACCCGCAGAGCACTCCGTCTGCTGCCACCTATTGGTGATTTCACGCCTGTTACACTCACTAAAGCCAACGCTTCGGGATCCTAACCGTCTTTAGCACTAGAAATGAACTGAATAATGACTTTCTAGCACGATAACTAGATTTAGCCCCTTGCAGGCCACCTAGGACTCGCCTGCTTTGAGAACAGCTCAGGTGTTATGTATAATTGATACGATATCACATCTCACACACTCACCACGTCATGACCCTTACGGCCAGGTTGCGTACGGATCACATTGCCTTGCTGTTGAGCTATCGTAAATGGACTTGTCCATATACTGTATTACGTGGTATATAGTTGCATGCAGAGTGCAAACAAGACACACAGTCAGGTCCTTTACCCTCATTAGTAACGAGACACCCTGGATGACCTGATGGCAACGGCGTCTTAGGTCAAGAGGTGGGTGCTTTCCCTTCCTGAGGTTCTCTGGGGACCGGCTCTTCTGACAGTGGCATCACGAGGACACCATCTCATGATTTTATATGTGAAATGTTCCGGACTGTCGCAAGGTTGTCCGGGCAGGTGCCAACCCCGCAAACCTCGAAAAATAAAAACACCCGACAGAATTGTCTATCACCAAAGTGATGACTTTTTTTTTTTTATTCACTATTCCAGGAATGTTATCATCATGATTCTTCGAAAGTGTTGTGTGGGAGGGGGGGGGGTTAGAAAAAAATAATTAATGCGAAAAAAAAAAACAACTTCATCGCTTGAGAGTATTTCTGCGCAAATGCTTTACTCAACCTCAAGTCGTTTTAATTATTTCCTTGGTTACGTTGATTCTTTTTCTAATACCAATCTTATACTCGTTCAATGACGTTTTTCTCTTCTTTTTCCTTGTTAACACAAGAAATTGATGACATCGACAAAAGTGTCGCATGCGAATCGAAGAGATTGCTGCCTCTTGCGACTGAGAGAAAGCGCGGAGGTTTTTGAAAAATATCATTCTTGAGAGGAGGACGCGGGTGGAATGCAATAACCAAGTTTTTCACAATATCTTGAACCAATCTCACTGATGTCTAGGTCAAGACTCAAGATCGTCAAGACTCTAGAGGTTGCTACACTAGGAAGACAACTAAGGAAGTGTCTGCAGAGTTTCAGGAGTATTTAGAGAGTCTGCCTAGTGTAGGCCTTATGGTCTCTTGCAATCTCCTTTATTCTTATGTTCTTATGTTCTTATGTCTGGCAACAGGGAGTGGGTAGAACTAACTGTAGCTGAAGATCTTGTCCTTGTAGGTTTAATTACCTGGAGAAAGGTTACCTTCAACTGAAAAGAACACCCTGGTGGCAGCTTCCCAACAGCCACAGGGGCTTCGGGAGACGGAGAAAGGTCTCCGGTTGGCAGGAAGGGAAATGTTGGAAAATGGGTCCCTTCCCCCCCCCCCCTTTTTCTTGGGGACAAGAGATCCTCACCACAACACACGTGACCTTCAGAATGATGCGTGAACCAACAAACGAACGAAATGACCCACGCCCCCACACGCACGCACGAACACACAAAACATGACGAGTGTCACCCTCCTCTTCCTCCTTACCGCCCCTCAAATCTTGTACACAGTACGATGACCATCATGCTTATTTGATGACAAAATATAGTGAACAAACTATAGTGCAGCGTTTTTCAACCTTTTCCGACCATAGCACCCCCTATTGTCATGTCTAAACAGTCCAACACCCCTATCTTGTTATTAGGATAAAAGAAAGTGAAGCGTACTGCTTGATCATTTATTTTCTTGATTCCTTAGAACTGAAACAAATTGACAATATTGTTTGTAGAAGAAATAAGAACATCCTAGAAAAATAAAATTGTATGGAAAAAGTCAGATATGCACAACTAGGTAATCACTGATACATATATCAATGTGATTTTTGTGTGCATCACTTCCCAGCACCTCCTATAATTAATTTCAGCACCCCAGGTTGGGAAACCCTGCTATAGTGCAAATATTGTCGTATACGCATGTGCGATGATTTTATTATCCTGCTGAGATATAGTACTATTGAAAAAGATGTCCTATGTTGACAAAGCCAAGACAGCAGACTATCACTATGAGAGAGAGGGAGAGAGAGAGAGAGAGAGAGAGAGAGAGAGAGAGAGAGAGAGAGAGAGAGAGAGAGAGAGAGAGAGAGAGAGAGAGAGAGAGAGAGAGAGAGAGAGAGAGAGAGAGAGAAACCTGCGCGTTTGAGTCCATTTCCCACTCTCATCCTAACTGACGCGTTCATGTCATGAACCACATACGAGTAAAGGTGGTAGCACACAAGGCATTTCTCACTAGCATGCTACTTGCTTTTGTTATTTCTATTGAGTAGAAACGACTTCGGTTACAATATTTTTTTCAATTTTACAAATGTCAAATCACTCTTACGGCACATAGAGAGAAGCTGACTGACGAACTAAGGGAAGTTAAACCTAAACTACGAATGTTAGACACATTGTTGAGATGAACTTACGGAAGTCTAGAATATTGTAACCGAAGTCCCATCTATTCAAACGAAGTAGCAAAAGCAAGTAGCATGATAACCTAGTTGTGCCGACACCTTAACTTGTGGACCCATGTTGTGGTGCACGAGTAGCGGCTCCCATAACTGAACTCCCGTGCTGGCAATACGCATAGCGACTGACAAACAAAGAAGAGGGTTTACGATATTTGTTTCTGAAACTAAACCATTGGTCTAATTATGCTTAAATGCTACAGCATCCTTTCCATGCAGTCGACCAATACCTAAGCAGCTTATCTTCGCAAAATATCAAGGTTTTTTTTTTTATTCATATTGCATTCAGTCCCAGAGAGACCAAATTTTAATTTTTCTATTTGTTTATTAATCAGTTAGTTAATTCATTTATTACTTGCGTGTGTTGTTGAGGTATGCTTGGTTATGGCTTCGCCTCATGTAGGTTCCCTTCTGGTAAGTCACTTGCGCCAGATTCCTGTGCACGTTGGGCAAAGGTGTGTAGCTCGTGACAACAGCTAAGCGACTCCTGCCGGGAATTTACTGCCACGCTGTGCATTAAACAACTTTGGCAATTGATCTATTTATCTATTCATTTACTTAATTCATTTTGATGTTCCATGACATCACATTTCATACACCAGAGGGGAAAATAATAATAATAATGATGAATAAATAAATAAATAAATGAATAAATAAATAAATAAATAAATAAATAGACAAATAAATAGATAAATAGATAGATAAATAAATGAAAGTAAAGACATCCTGACAGGTTGTAAAAGAGGCAAAGGGAAAAAACACAAATAAAAAAAAGATTTTATTCTTTGACTAGTTTCGCACTGTGGTGCTTCTTCAGAAAGAATGTTTACACAGGATTTCGAGCCTCCTTGAACTCAAACCAATTGACCCATCCTTGTAGCCTTTCACTCCCCACGCATTTTCTGTACCTAATGCTATGTTTTCCCTTTGCCTCTCTTAACAGAAAAATACAAATAGAAATAAATGAATAGAAATAAAAAAAAATGAAAATAAATGAAAAATAAATAGAACAGATAAATACATGATGGTTTAACGTCATAAACTTCCTCACATGAATGAATAAAAAGAAAATAATATTTAAGTAAATGATAATAAATGTTGAGAAACAGGGAATATAAAAATTTGGGCCAACAACGTGACGGTCTCAAAAACAAATGTCAATCCGACGAGATTCTCTTATCATAGACGATGGCTGGCAACGGTCGCCAGCCACCCCAATACGTCTTTCTAGGAAGAACGACTGGATTGCTGTCCATGTTATGTGAGTGTGCGGCTGTTCCGGCTAGGGAGAGGGAGAGCAGTTGCTACTAGCTCTGCCCATACGAAAAAAGGAAAAAATTGTGAATGATAATAAAGAGAAATAGAAATCTTGGCCACGAGCGGCAGACTGAGTGGCACCTCCTCCTGTAGGCCCGATGGAACTCCGAGTCGTGGGTAGACGTCCAATGTGTATCTTGGAGGTGCTGAGGGGAAAGAAGAGGAGGTGAGGGGGGGGGGCGGCAAGGACGAGGAGGAGAAAGAGTAGGAGGTAGGGGAGGGGGAGGACGAGGAGGAGGAGGAGGAGGAGGAGGAGGAGGAGGAGGACGAGGGGGACGAGGAGGAGGAGAAGGAGGAGGGGAGGAGGAGGAGGACGAGGACGTGGAGGAGGAGGAGGACGAGGGGGAGGAGGACAAGGAGGAGGAGAACGAGGAGGAGGAGGAAGATGAGGATGAGGAGAAGGACGAGGAGGAGGGGGAGGAGGAGGAGGAGGAGGAGGAGGAGAAGGAGGAGGGGAGGAGGAGGAGGGGGGGTCGAGAGCGAGGAGAAGGCGTCTCGTTTGTGCCCCCCTTGTGCCTGACTGCCTGACCTTGCCACGCCTTATCCTTGGCCCCCGAAACTGCCCTGTCTTTGCTTATTTTATTT
>NC_134817.1:28377196-28404696 GCF_046742065.1 Oratosquilla oratoria | reverse complement strand
TGACAGAGTTTCATCAGGTCAATGATGCATTTGTTGAAACTCTAAGCGCACTAATAAAAGCTCCGTCCGGAGTTTTTTTTTTATAGAAATATATACGACTGCCTCATATAGCTTCTAGTTTTATTTTGTTTGTGCATATAACCTCAAGTTTAATTCCCTTTCCTCTGTTTTGTATCTTAACACTTAGAGCATCTATTTAATTTATTATATTAGTAAACCAACCACTATTAGCATTTTGTTTTTTAATAGTTCCCCCCTTTCTCTCTCTCTCTCTCTCTCTCTCTCTCTCTCTTTCTCTCTCTCTCTTTCCCTCTATGTAGCACCACTTGCCAATGGTTTTTATTACTATTCTGTAAAGAAACATGTTTCTCCATTATCTCTACAATAATTTCCTCATTATCTCTCTATTCCTCAGTGTTCTGCCGCTTTATCCCATGCTTTAGGTCCATTTTCTGTTGTATTCGATCCCTCTTGCCAGGCATCTAATCGAGTAGTCTTATCTTGCTTACATCATACCTCTCATCTGCCGCATTCATGGCTTTCTTATCAATTCCGTTGATAGATCCCCTCATTTTTCTTTTATTTTGATCCTCATATCAACCTCTCGAAACCCTGTCAGTAACAGGTTATTGCTTTTGGGATCTGCTCCCTCAGCATAGTCTCTTTTCTTACCGGGATAATCCTTAATGCATGCTCGTTTATCACTCCTCTCTCCCTTTCTTCACGTTTCATTGCCCCACATATCCGCTTTCCTTCTCCCTCATTTCACTGTCTGTCTTACTCCATCGGCGTGGGAGTCGGGGGCAATCGCCGACGGCCCAGCGTCCTCTTCGGCGCCTCCTTTCCTCTCTCCTCTCTTCGCCCACCGACCTTCCCTAGTCTCCTTGGCCATCGCCATCGGTTCGGTCTCCATTCTCCTCCACATCTCTCTTTCTCTCTCGCTCTCTTCCCTCACCTCTCTCTCGCTCGCTCTCTACCTCCCTACCCTTTCTAACTCCTCAGATGACACCTTTGTCCCCTCGATGGCCTTCCATCTCTCGATCTGCTCTTTTTCTCTCTCTCTGGTCATTCGACCCTATTCTTCGTTCATGTCTCTGCTACCTCCTCCCTCTTTTCCACTCTCCCCCCCCCCCACCTCCTCTTGGTTTCCCTCTGTCCAGTTTCCGGGCCACAGATTTATTTTTTAGTCTACATCGCCGCCAAACTTACCGTAGCAATCAGGTGGATTAACAGACCCGCCCGCTGGATCCCTCCTCATCTTCCTTTGGCTAAGGTTTATCCATTTCTTCTGTGCCTTTCCAGTTGTGTGTGTGTGTGTGTGTGTGTGTGTGTGTGTGTGTGTGTGTGTGTGTGTGTGTGTGTGTGTGTGTGTGTGTGTGTGTGTGTGTGTGTGTGTGTCTGTGTGTGTGTGTGTCTGTGTGTGTGTCTGTGTGTGTGTGTGTGTGTGTGTGTGTGTGTGTGTGTGTGTGTGTGTGTGTGTGTGCGTGCGCGTGCGTGCGTGTGTGGAAACTTTTTCCCACCAAGAACCAGAGGCACTTCTAACCTGATTAAAATCGACTAAGAACAGCTAAAGCAAAGCAGTTAAAGCGGATGTTGGACTCAAACGGAATAACAAAAAATCGTTTTTAACCCGTCAGTGACAGTTCTTAGCTTTTCTTTTTCTTCTTTTTCTCACCTTTTCCGAATTATGTAGCCTCTCTCGCACGCCCAAAATTACAACGTAATGAAGAATTTCAAGGTTCTAAGACTTCGGGAAACTATAAATGGAGGTTATTGCATTTTGAGGACCTGATTTCGTGCCCCCGAAGTGCTCTGAGCTGAATAAAATCGTCTGGCGCTAGCTAGAACCAAATAACCAAGGCGGAGTTTGATGGATTGGCGAGAAACATGGACTATATACCGGAGGCCTCGTTTCACACTTATCGACTTTTTGCCGTGCGCCGTTCACGACACGACGTCGTATTCTGAATTAACCACGCCTTCCCACGTGGTCGTGGTCATGACGTGTGAAAGTGTCCATAGACACCCATGGATATATGAGAGCACCACGTCGTGTCGTGGATAGTGAACGGCGAAAAAGCGTTGATTCCCGACAGCCCTGGCCAGGCGACGAGGCCGCTCAAACATCGGCTTAAAAAAAAAAATAATAATAAATAATAATAATAATAATAATAATAATAATAATAACAATAATAATAATAATAATAATAATAATAATAATAATAATAATAATAATAATAATAATAATAATAATAATAGTAATAATAATAATGATAATAATAATCATATGATAATAATGATAATAATATAATAATGATAATAATAATAATAATAATAATGATAATAATAATAATAATAGTAATAAAATAAATATATATATGTATATATATATATATATATATATATATATATATATATATATATATATATATGTATATATATATATAATAGAAAATAAAACAACGACTTGCTGCAATTGACAGGGCTTCGCCCTACCAGAGGCTTCCCACTTCCCACATCGTGGAAGGGGGATGTTGAGTTTGGAGTTTTACTCCCAGTATTAATCGCATCGACACCAGCACTCCCAACATTCCCATTAATCGAATTCCCTTCCATATTCTCTTGCATTCTAAAGAGTAATTATAGGCAACATTTACCTCAGAATAAAATAAAAAAAATTCTGTTCTTATTTATATGAACGTTTAAGTATATTACTATAACTTATGCAGACACATGCAGGCATTTCTTGCCAAAGATTCAAAATTCTGTCGACACCATGACCAAAACCACACCAATTCGAGGAATGAAGTCAACGATATGTTGCTTTTTTCTTTTTATTTTATTTTATTTTATTTTTGTTTCAACCATTTTAGTCCATTTCATTAATTTGGCAAATGAATGCTTTGTATTTCATTGCAAGCTGAAGTTTTAGTGTGATTGCTGCATTGACTTGATCAAAAAAGAATTACACGGATATAATTTGAGAGATGAAATGAGATTTTGAAAATTTTTGGGTACATCACGTTTCTTTATAGGCCACAAAGAAGACACCAAGTTTATCTTTAAGGTCCTATTCACACTAACCCGTGCGGTTCAATTACAGTGTAAGTCAATAGAGGCGTTCACACACAACCGTGCAGTTTTTCCTTAACTATGCGATATCGCCGCGGTGTCCTCGCGGTTCAAACCGCCATTGTGAACAGGGCCTTAGTTATGGAACATTTAATAGATTTTTGAAAAAAAACCCCAGTGATTCACAGTCTATCCTTATAGAGTCTACGTTCATTCTGGTTTACCGCCTGAGTGGTTAAAGAATGGAATAGACTTTATGGACAGAGATGAAAGGTGGTAATGGACATGGAACTGCCTAATGTAGGTCTTATGGTCTCTTGCAGTCTCCTACATTCTTATGTTTCCCCTGTTGATTGGGACTACAGAAGCGTCATCCATCTCATCCCACGAAGTGGAAGCCATTCATCCACTCATCCAATAATGCATCCGTTGTTTTCGGAATCCTAATCATACCCGAACATTCATGCACTTGTTATTTACAGGCACGTGCAGAGATATGATACACCGAATCCCTATGATTCAGGGTCATTCATTCATTCATCTATCCATTTATCCGGAAACCTGCAAGCCATGCTCTCGGGGACCTACATCATACCCGGGCACAACCGGATACTTTGTTCTAGCTGAAAATGTTTCTGGCCGGGAATAGTTCTGTCCGGAAAACGAGCCTGGCCGGCCAGGAGATGCCTCTGGCCGGGAATGGCTCTGTCCGGGAAACGAGTCTGGCTGGGAAAGGCTCTGTCCGGGAAGTGGGCAAGGCCGGAAATAAAGGCCCTGGCCGGTAAAGGCCTTCGCCGTAATAAGGCCGGGAATGGGTTTAGTTGGAAATAGCTCAAGTTGGAAATGTCGTGGAGGACGTGAGCTATTGTGCAGAAAGGCCAAGTTTCTGGGTACTCTGTGTCCTCCTGGTTGACGCCAAGCTGTTTTATTCAGCCTTGGACACACGTACGCACGCACACACTTTCTCTCTGGGCAATGTGAAAAAAAAAAGTTTGTCAGTCTAAAGTCAGATTATATGTTCTCATTCCCGTTCTGTATCTTTTTGTAAATATGATGAATCACTAAGTGCATGTAATAAGATGAATACGTTATTGAGTCATGCATGATGTAATGAACACATTCTTCCAAAGTAATTACTAAAATAACATTATTCAGTTTTGTTCATATTTCCCACATACAAGCCAACCATGGCTGCAGGGATCTAAATAATAACTGAATAAAATTGGGTACATCTACCAGTATATGTATAAATGCATATATTGCACTGATTTTTACCACCACCACCAACATCACCACTACCATTATCACCACCACCTCTACCACCATCACCACCACTACCACCATCACCACCAACACCAACACCAACACCACCACCAACACCACCGTCACCATCACCACCCTCACCACCACCATCACCACCACTACTACCACCACCAAACTTGAAATTGGGTATTTCATCCTTAAACCAGGAAGACTTTCCGACTCATTTCGGCCGATCCCTCTTTAATAATTAAGGCCGTCACAATATGAGAGGCTGATCAGTGAGACGGAAAATGGCGCAGAGTCCGAAAAGCACGAAGGGCATAAATTTGTATGTTATTAAAGGTGGTGGCACACTAGGCAATTCTCGCTAGCATGCTACTTGCTTTTGCTATTTCGTTTGAGGAGAAACGGCTTCGTTGACGATCTTCTTTTTTTTCAGATTTCCAAATATCAAATTACTTTTGCGTCCTATAGTGAGAAACTGTATGACGAACTAAGAGAAGTTAAACCTATGCGGATGTTAGACACATTGTTGAGATGTTCTTACGGAAGTCCAGAATATCGCAACCGAAGTCGTTTGTACTCAAAATAGCAAAAGTAGGTAGCATGCTAGCCTAACGTGCAGACACCTTAATTCCCAGGGGCTTCACAAAGCACCTTGGGTAGTAGGATGGATATGATAGTAGGATGCAATGTGTGGAAATGGTCGAGACTCTTGGAAGGAGCTAAGTTTTTGTAGGAACCTGATGCCACTCTAAGTCACCCTTTTACGTTCCCTTTGATGCACTGATGTACCTGTTTTTACTTGATCGCAAATGGGAGCATTAGTGTCTTGTCTACATGATAAGACATTAGTGTAACACTGTACGGTTTCAACCTTGAAGGCACGCGCGGCAGTTTTACTAGGTCGCTATATGAGGCTTTAAGTTTTAGATGTACAAGACCAAACCAATTCACGTTAAGACTTATTACGCTTTTATTCCTTCCAGCGTCTTTCCCCCTCCTCCTCTCTTGCCATTGTCTTCTTTCTCTGATCTCCTCTTCTTCCTTCTCCTCCACATTCTAGTGTCATCTTCATGCACTAGTTCGTTTGCTTTTCTTCAAATTCCTATTCACTACTTTCTTTAATTTTTGCCCAGTCCTGTCTTTCTTATCTCTGCCTAGTCTTTATTCACCTTCCTCCTTTCTTCCCTCTTCTTCTCCTCCTCCTCCTACTCCTGTTATTTCTTCTCTTCGTCTTCTTTCCACTCCCTCCCCTGCCATTCCCTAATCCTCCTCTTTCTTCTCCTTCCTCATTTCTCACCTATTCCTCGCTTCGCTCCGTTAAGACTTTCTACCTTTTCTGGTCTCCCCTTCGTCCCCCCATTCGGTCTCAAATGACCACCCGCCTTTTCCTTGTCCACCCCGCCCTCCTCCCAGCCCTCCCTTCCCCCAGCAGCGCCCACTTTACCTTCCCATTTCCACACAAGCTTCTTCCTTAATCCCTACTTCAACCTTTGTAAGCTGTGTGCATGCTCCGTCTGGGTTCCTACAGCAAGATCTAGGTTTATTCATTTGTTTATTTATATACTTTTTCGTTTATTTGGTTATTTACTCACTTGTGTATTTATTCATGTTTTGTAAAACCGACGTCACGGTTGATGTCCAAAACGAGAATTTAACTGATCGCGGTGAGAGAGAGAGAGAGAGAGAGAGAGAGAGAGAGAGAGAGAGAGAGAGAGAGAGAGAGAGAGAGAAAGAGAGAGAAAGAGAGATAGAGAGAGAGAGAGAGAGAGAGAGAGAGAGAGAGAGAGAGAGAGAGAGAGAGAGAGAGAGAGAGAGAGAGAGAGAGATCTTCACCCAGAAAGAAAAAAGAAAAATCACTTCGTCCCTCTCTCACTGTATCTGATTCGGTAATTTCCTCCTCTCAGCGCGATCATTACCCGCAAAATCCAACCTATACCAAGTCCTCAAAGTTCGATGTCGATCTGGTATCAAGTTTGCCTTTTCACCAGTGTACTCTTCACCTGTGCTTTCATCATCCACAGAATTCTCCTTAGGCCCTCTTCACATTAACAGTCTGAACAGCGCGGAGACCGAGGCGGTAACGCATAGTCAAGGAAAAACTGCGCGGTTGTGTGTGAACGCCGCCATTGACTTACATTGTAATTGAACCGCCGCGATTCAAACCGCTAGTGTGAATAGGGGCTTAGTTCGCCTCCTCGTCAGTCATCTTCCCGTTCTTCATCGTCACCCGAAGAGGAATTTATTACAAGATGAAGAAATATTCGCCCCTAAGGTTGTGTTTATATATTATACAAGGACAGTCGCCGTCGTCTACATATGAAAAATCTACAAAAGCTCACAAATGAAGAGCATACCGACAGGAGACCTCTTGGTCCATAAACACACTGACTCTCTTCCCGCCTCTCCCTTTCTCAGGGATAGAACAGAGGATCCCCCCCCATAAAAAAAAAAGAAAAAAAAGGAGACATGAGAATCGCGAGTTTCTTCTTTCTTGTTCGATTTGATAAATACTTAGAAAAATTCCCAGTTCTCTCTCTCTCTCTCTCTGGGGTCTCTCCTTCGGGGCACGCCCTTCTACCACGGGCGCCTCCAGGGGCGTGTCCTCGAAGCTTGAAGCACTGTTACCTTGGTTGGCAAGAGAACAATGGCATTTCAGCCGCGCGGTGTTTGGTGTCAGGTGTATGGACTTAATGGTCGCCCATGAACAATAGGGAAGACGACGGGGCCAAGGCGTCTTTGCCGTGGGTCATGGCCGACTTCTCATTATACCGTCCTCTTCATTAGTGTCACACAACTTGGGTAATCTTTAACAAGTTCCCAGGAAACTTAAGTCAGAAATCCTAAAAGAACTCCCGGGGTCTCTGATTCACTATGCTTCGAGTTTTCTTCTTTCTTCACAATACGACCTTTCTCTCTCTCTCTCTCTCTCTCTCTCTCTCTCTCTCTCTCTCTCTCTCTCTCTCGCTCTCTCGCTCTCTCTCCCTCTCTCTCTTTCTCTGTGTGTGTGTGAGATAACCCAGTACCGATAATGACCTTCGGACTAACATCACATGACCTTGTCTGCCCCTTCTATTTAATATAGATTTCACAAAAAAGAAGGAAAAGGAAGAAAGGTGAAATGATGAGATGGATGTAGTGAACATCCCCTCGCCCCCTTTTTTTCAATAAGATTCGTAGAACACACTCTTAGGCTATCCAGTGCCACTATAAAGCTTTCTCTGAGTCCAGGCACTCTACAACACTGATACCTTCAGGTGCCACGGTTACAGTGCTACTTCTATTTTTTTTTTTTTTTTTTTTACAAAAGAATAAACCAATGTATTGCTCACTGCAGCACCGTGGGAGAGGAGAGGGAGAGGGGAGTGAGAGGAGAGGGAGAGGAGAGGGAGAGGTACATGGGAGAGGAAGGCTGGCAAGATGAGGGGCTATTAGTACACTGCGTGGTTAATAGAAAGTCAAGGAGAGGAGGAAGGTCTGAAAACCGTACTTTCCAACATTTCACCAGCCCTGGCCTTTCTTCTATTGGAAAGTAGATTTTTCACTTACTTTTTCTAGATAAGTTTGTCTAGCTTACTGGCAAACCTATAAAATCTACGGGTAATTTCCTTAGATATAGTCAGTGACTATAAGAAAATTCTATTTTCTAATGGCAGAAAGCGCTCACCAAGTCTGGCAAAAGGTTTTAAGTGTATGACCGCCAACAGGTCATGGTTTTCGAAAACGAAGTCTCCTTTCACACGTATCGACTTTTCGCCATCCACGACACGACGTCGTGCTCTCAAATAACCATGGATGCCTATGGACGCTTTCACACGTGGTCGTGACGTTTAAAAACGTTCATAGGCCCCCATGGTTATTTAAGAGCACGACGTCGTGTCGTGGACGGCGAAAAACCGATACGCGTGAAACGAGACTAAAACGAACGACATGACGTCATAAGGACAGAAGAGACTCGGATCTTGATTCTACCTTGAGGCGCCTCCTCCTCCACTTGACGTCACGTCGTTAGTTTTCCTTCGGAAGTGGATTGGCCTGCTGTTACCGATGCCCCAGGGAAGAGGGCACAGGATCGAATAGACAAGGTTGGAAAAATGGAAGAACGTAGGAGTCTTTGCAACTGGAGAGTCAAGTCAAGATCGGAAGACGTGGAGATGTTGGGGAGTCCAGACGGGGACTCCAACAAGTTAAAGTGAGGTGACACTGAAATTGGTGGAGTTCGGGGAATAGTGGCGATGGTTATGGGGAGGATGGGGAAGGTGGGGAAGGGAGGGAGGGGGGAGAGGGGGAGAGGGAAGACGGAGGGGAGAGAGACGTAGAGGAAAATGGTGGTAATGGGGCTGATGTTGAAAAATGTCTGGGATAAATCCGCTACCGACGGGTGGAGGGGAGGGGGAGGGGGAAGGGGGAAGAGGGAAGGGGGGTGCCACGGGAACGAATGAAATCGCTTGGCGACAGTCACGGTTTAAGGGAAATGACCACACGCTACGGAAAGGACTAGGAACCGGCTCACTTAGGCCCTGTTCACACTAGCGGTTTAAACGGCGGTGGTTCAGTTACAATGTAAGTCAATGGAAGTGTTTCACACACAACCGCGAATTTTTTCCTTGACTATGCGGTATCGCCGCGGTTACCGCCCGGTTCAAACCGCTAGTGTGAACAGGGCCCTAGACTCTTTCAATACTTGAATTGGTTTGTGTTTATTGTGTCTGCCGCCAGGCGATTCTATTAAGCTCAGACGTCACATACGCGACTTAAGTGAGTTGGTTTATTTGAGCTGAGACGACTTCGAATCTCCAAATGTCATATCAATTTGGAGTCCTATATTGAAAAGCTGAATGACAAACTAAGAGAAGTTAGACCTATACGAATGTTAGATCCATTGTTGAATTGCCCTTTGGGAAATCTAGAGCAATGTGAGCAAAGTCGTCTTTCAGATTTTCAAGTTCACAACATTTGTCGAGAATTCTGAATGCGTGACGAGGGAATTTCTCGATCTTTATGTTTCTGTCTGCCGGCTTGCGACTTTATTCAGCCGAGGTTGACCCCAAGAAACCAAAAGGCGGTTTTTTCCTTGAGGACAATATCGCGCCGTTGAGGCGGTCGGGTCACAGAGGTGCTAAAGGAGAGAGATTGGAGGGTAGGTAGGCGACAAGACATAAAAATAATGATAATGATAATAAAAATGATAATAAGATAAAATAAAATAAAATAAAATAAAATGAAATAAAATAAAATAAAACAAGCTAAGGTAAGATAAACAAATAAGAAGTAAACGAATAAACAAAAATAGAATATCTAATTAATAGACAAATGAATATATATATATATATATATATGTATATATATAAATATATGTATATATATATTATATACATGTATATATATCATATATATATATATATATACATATATATATATATATATAATATACATATATATATATTATATATATATATATATATATATATATATATATATATATATATATATAATATTTTTCCCTCTCTTTGAATGGAGATTAGTTTCCGATAATTAAAAAATCTGTGTGACTCTGGTCCGTAAGGTTCAGGTGAATAAGATCTCTCAGCATGAGCCAGAACAAAACCTGTTGAAGATGTCTTTAAACGGTGGGGGAAATATTCCGTAAACTGAATAGAATCGCTTGACGGCAGGGTTTCAGATGTCAGGTGAACTACCAAGTTCCAGCCTCCTCCTCCTCCTCCTCCTCCTCTTCCTCTTCCCCCCCTCCTCCTCTTCCTCCTCCTCCTTCTCACCTGGAAACTCCCATCCTTGTGCGCACGTGGAGTAATCGGAAGCTTGCTGTCCTCGTATTCACTGAGCAGTGGGCCCGAATCCCGCACTCCTCTCCAATGCCCAGCACTGACGGTTACCTGTCCCAACAGTCCAAGTGCATATTAAGGCAAAGGTGACGGCTTCGACCGCAGCTGGTCAGCGTCTCCTGGCGTAGGCTCCTCACCATCTTAGTACATTACCATTTCCTCTTCCCACCCGCCAGGTAGAAAACTCTTTATTCTCTCGAGCGCACTTGACCCGAGCGAGCAGCTTCCTCTGGCAGCTGTTGCAGCTCGCGTCCAACCTAATGGAGTTGCTAATGCAGCCTTTACAGTGTACGTTACCCTTCCACTCGTGGTTAACGAATGGAATATGTTTAGTGACCATGTAATGGGCGCTGAAGGAATTGGTTGATTTGAGAGAGGGTTGAATAACTTTATAGATGGGGATGACAGGTGGTAAAGGGCATAGAACTATCTAGTGTAGGTCTTATGGTCTCCTCCAGACTCCTTTATTCTTATGTTCTATGTTCTCATGTTTTAAGCAAAAGCAGTTATGAAGGAGTGATTCGGGACTGAAATGGACGAAGTGAAGGCAAATTGTGAAACTGGTGAAGTTACGTGTCATTTTCGAATATATTTGTTTGGGCGTTGAGAGGTCATTTAACGAAGTGGTTTGTTATGTACACGCCACCAGCATAGCAAGAATTATTATCATTTTATGATTATTCAAGAATATTTCCTGGAATACTATTGGAATGTACTGTAATCAAACAAATGCACAGCATCGATAATATATCTCTTCTACTCTTTAAGAATACTACTGGGTTGTACTGTCATCACAACAAATGTATATCTTGAATAATATATCTCCTCTTATCATTTACCTGCAAAATGTCGTAATGATATTCATCTGTTCCTTAAACATTGTCGAGATGTATTCTGATTTGATATGTCTTTTCAGAAATGTGCTGTGAATTACGAGAGATTAAAGATAGCAGGGCAGGACTCATAGTAATGGGTTTAAATTAAAAAAAAAGAATAGATTTAAGAAGGAAATAGGAAAGAATTGGTTTACCTATAGATTGGTTAACGAATGGAATAGACTTAGTAACCATGTAGTGAGCGCCGAAACACTTGTTTGTTTTAAGAAAAGGTTAGATAGCTTTATGGATAGGGATGATAGGTGGTAAAGGACATGGAACTGCCTAGTGTAGGGTTTAAGGTATCTTGTAGTCTCCTCCATTCTTATGTCCCCACTTTGTGGAAGGAAGCCTGTCCCAAGGTTACCTCCCCTTTAATTTCCTCTCCATGAGTCATGTCTTAAATATTCAATCCCAAGGCGATATTCAACCTTAGTAATTTTCATTTTATTTTATATTTCTATCTATCTTATCCTATTTCATCTTGTTTCATTTTCATAATAAAACAATTCTTCTATTCTGCCTATACACTTCGACAACCCTCAGTTTAAGTCGAGGGTTCTAAACCAGGGTGACCAGATTTAGCATAATTATGTTAAAGTTAGGATATTTTCCTAGAACTGATAACATATTAACAAAATATATAATAGGATACAAACGTATTGAGAGGAAAAATAATATAATTGTTCTTGCCAATCTAACATAATTTCAGCTGCTGTCTAGCATGTTCACGGCTGAGAAGTCTGGTCACCCTGTTCTCAGCAGCCCATTATCGTCATGTACCCAATACCTATGGGTCACTCTTCTTTAGCCTCATACTTATGCATTGCTGTTCTCTAGGGTCCTGGAGAAGACCAAACCAGCACTGAATTATATCGCTAAGTATCCACTAATTCCCACTAGATTTCGGTTAGCGAACAGTGAACACACTAAATTCTTGGCCTCTAGGTCAGTGTTTCTTGACCTTTGAAGCTTTGACCTTACATCGACTTATACATTCAGGGGGGGCCTCTTGACACGGAGTAAGATAGTATATAGTCATTTCACATTTGTATGTGAGAATTGCTAACAAAAGGTTTTCTTTTCACAGGAATTGGTGTTAATGATCAGATTGTTTTCATTGCACAAACATGTCACAAAAATAAAACAAAAGTAATCGGTGTATATCCTGAGGATCCCTTGGTGTGGATCACCTTGGTAGGTTTCTGCGAGCCCCTGGTTGAGAAACACTCTTCCAGGTGGTCCATGGACCAAAAGGTGATAGGGTTTGGGCTTCCAGCCAACGCTTCTCTGAGGAACATTTCCCCGGACTGATGCAACCTGGGATTATCCGACGATCAAGTAACGCGTCCCATGCTGACAAGGAAACTCTTGGCCGTCACCAACCAGGGTAACCTGGGGAGGGCCTGACGACCATGCACGAGTTGCAATGAGCTATAACATGTGAAAGGGCGGATTATCACTCTGGGCTTCCACGGGCTTCGTCAGTGCCGACAGTTGAGTAAAAACGACTTCGGTTACAATATTCTGTTTTTCAAATCTCCGGATATCAAATTATCTTTTCGTCATATATAGCAAAGCTGAATGACGCACTAAGAGAGTATAAACCTATGCAAATGTTAGACATATTGCTGAAATGTTCTTAGAGAAGTCTAGATTTCTGTAAGCGAAGTCATATTCTAGTTACTCAGATGGAGGTTGGAGGTAGGATGTCGGAGGAAAAATAACCCAGTGTGATGACCCCTTTATAATGACAAAACATAGGGGCAACATACCTTTCGTTTCGTAACAAAATCGGATACAGAAAACAAACAAAACAAAGACATGCAAAAAAAAAAAAAATAAAAAAATAAATAAATAAATAAATAAAACCAGCAAAACAAAACAACCAAACAATATACAAAATTTCGCTTAACTGTTTATCCAAAATAAATTCTAAAATCTGGACTTGTAATATATTTAATCGCACCAGAGAAACATTTATCCCAGTCGCAAGGACGCGGGTAGCGAAATTGCTTCTATCTACTTCCTCGTCAGATCTACGTCCCGGTAGTTCGAGTCTATTATTTCTCGTCTTGCTGGTTGAATAGTACATTACCTCCTCGTTGCCTTCCTTATTCATAAGCAGCCTCCGGGCCCCCAAAGTAATTCCCCCCATCATGTAACCATAATCACCCATCAGCAAAACGGTTTTTTACCACCTCCTACGTGCACTCACCCGAGGAAAATTTCCTCCGAGGTAGTATTCTCAAGACAAACCTTATCCTCGTTCTCCCTTTCTCAGGAACACTTCACCTAATTATAATCCTTCTTATGGGATACGCTCCCTACGAATAAATTTTCTCTCTCTCTCTCTCTCTCTCTCTCTCTCTCTCTCTCTCTCTCTCTCTCTCTCTCTCCCTCTCTCTCTCTCCCTCTCTCTCTCTCCCTCCCCCCTCTCTCTCTCTCTCCCTCTCCCCCTCTCTCTCTCTCCCCCTCTCTCTCTCTCTCTCTCTCTCCCTCTCTCTCTCTTTCTCTTTTTCTTTGCGTGACCTTCCTCAGTGTCCACTCTTGCTGGGAGCCTGCCTCCACTGCGCTGACCTTTCCACTTATAAACCTTCCAAGGTATAAACATTTCCCTCAGCAACCTTTACACTCACCCTTAAAGGACGGGGGGGGGGGGGTAATAGGTCTCTTTCACTTGAATAAAATCACCTAGCGACACCCCCTCTTTCATCCTGAGGGGGCAGGGGAATCCCCTAAAGCTGAACAAAATCGTCTGTCGGCAGTCAGGAAGAATAAACAAGGACTATACGTGCTGTTCACATGTTAAAAGACTTATTATTCCCTGGGTAACTCGTAAGTTAGACAACTTGGTCTGAAGGCAATCCCTTTTTGTGGTAACATTGACACAAAAAGTTGGCGTTCATCAGTGACACCGCTGGCCAAGAAAGCCCGCAAAGGTTTCCCTAAGGCGAATAAAACCTTTTGGGATTAAACAAAAACAAAATATTCGAAAATTTGAAATAGTTGAAGTGAATATTTTAAACCTTTCCTTCTAAAATAACTTGTGTACCGGTTAACCTTCTCCATGCTAAGCTCATCCGAAGCCAGTTAACTTCAGGTTACGCCTAACAGGGTACGCTTGTCCTGGCAGGCGATCTTATTCAGCTGAGGGGGGTTTGGGAGAGGGGGGAGAAAGCGCTCCCCACCCCCCCACCCTCCCTACACAGGAAAAATGTCGAACCTATATCGATACGGCAGGGGATATAGCTCCTTTTCCTCCCCCTCCTCCTTTTCCTCCTCCTCTTCCTCCTTCTCCTCTTCCTCCCTCCTCCCTCTCCCCTCCCCCTTGAGGCTGCTGGTAGAAAATGTCCAGAGACAATTGCCCTTGTCCCTGGGATAGGTGAGGCGTCCGTGGGGAGGCTGGGGTGGCGGGCGGGGGGGGGGAAGAAGTGGAGGGAGGGAGGGGGCTGGGGCTTGGCGTTGGGCATCAGGGAATTATTGAGCCCAGAACCCTAGACAGAAAAAATTGCAGGAGCAAGAGGAGGAGGGGGAGGATGAGGAGGAGGAGGAGGAAGAAGAAAAAGAGGAGGAGGAGGAGAAGAAGGAGGATTAGGAGAAGGAAGAGCAGGAAGAGAAGGAGGAGGAAGAGGAGGGGAGGGAGAGGATGAGAAGGAAGATGGGGAGGAGGAAGAGGAAGAGAGGGTAGAAGAGGTGTAGGAAGAGGAAGAAAAGGGGGAAGAGGAAGGATAGGAGGAGGAAGAGGAGGAGTAGGAGAAGAAGGAGAAGGAGGAGGAGGAGCATGAGGTGGAGGAGGAGGACGTGAAGGAAGAGGAAAAGGAGGATGATGAGAAGAAGGAGGAGCAGGAGAAAAGAAGACCAGGAGGAGAAGGATGAGGAGAAAAAGGGGGGAGGGAGAGGATGAGGAGAAGGAAGATAAGGAGGAGGAAGAGGAGAAGGAAGATAAGGAGGAAGAAGAGGAAGAAAAGGAGGAGGAAGGAGAGGAAGAGGAAGAGGAAGAAGAGGAGGAGGAGGAGGAGGAGGAGGAGGAGGACACCGTTGGGGCTGAAGAGTGAAGAGGACGGAAATGGGAGATTACTAGGGAAATTGCACGGGGGGGGGGGGGTTGTCAACATTGAAACCATGCAGGGCCACAAGGTAGATAAGAAGGGGGGAGGGGGGCTGGTTGTCACAATATCCCCTGTGGTGGTGCCACGGGGGTGAATAAAATAGCCTGGCGGTAGTCGGGGCATAAGATTAAGGACCATCCGGTATGGAAGCGGCAGTGACTGTCGTTCCACGTCAGACGATTTTAATCAATCATATAGAAGAAGTAATTTTTGAAAGGATTGAGGAAACCATCTACATGTTTTTTTGTTTTTTTTGGGTGCGGTCTCAATCGACACTATCAAGGGAATTTCGTCTAAAAAAAAAGATAATAAAAGATAAAATAAAATAAAATAATAAACAAATAAATAAATAAATAAATAAAATAAATAAATAGATAAAATATATATATATGTATATATATATATATATGTATATATATATAAATATACATATATATATATATATATAATATATATATATATATACATATAAAACCAAGTGTTACTTTTCCTCTTCTTTTATCCAGACTGCCTCCAAGCTATTTCATTCCTCTGCGTGGAACCCCCTCAATGTTCCCCTTCCTTACTGTGTGGCACCTTCCCTGTTAATATTGGCTGTCGTCAGGTGATTTAATTCATGTCCGTGAAAAGAAAAAGAGCGAAGAGGATGAGTTGAGGGACCGATGCCTCATCGTACAAACCTCTTTCGTGCCTGAACCTCCTGACCCGAAGACTACCGAGGAGGAAAAGGAGGCGAGGAGGAGGAGGAGGACGAAGAAGAGGAAGAGGAGTAGGCACGGCTACCTGCTTCCTCCGGTGCCCAGAGGCATTATGCACACTACTAGAACCGTTAAAACCACTACTGACACTGACATCATAGTCGGTAATACTACCATACCACCACCACCACCACACAACAACGCGATTACTATCTCCGCCACCACCATCATCATCTTCATCACCACTACTACTATCACCATATGCAGGTGCTACGCCACTTCATTATTCACAACAACCACACCATCTTCTTCCTCTTCCTCCTCCTCTTCCTCCTCCTCCTCATCAAGCTCTTTATAATCATCATTCATCACTATCACCACTATGGTTGTTGTTCCATCACGACAACACTTCCTCGAGATATGTTTTCAACCAGTTCGAGATGTCTGCACTTCGAACCCTAAAATGACGGCACACTAGGCTAGCATGCTACTTGCTTTTGTTATAACGTTTGAGTAAAAACGACTTCGGTTACAATATTCTAAGACTTCCGTATAGGTTCAACTTCTCTTAGCTCGTCATTCAGCTTCTCATTATTATGACGCAAGAGTAATTTGGCATTTGGAAATTTAAAAAACAAAAGATCGTCACCGAAGTCGTTTCTGCTCAAACGAAATAGCAAAAGCAAGTAGCATGCTAGCGAGAAATGCCTAGTGTGCTGCCACACTTACAAACAATCCTTTGAAACGTAGTAACTGTTCATCTTTCTCCTTTGTCTCCTGGTTATCGTCGGCCCCTTTTTACTGTTTCCTCTTTCCCTGACCACCAATATCCTCACCCTCCTAGTGCTCCCGACACTACGATTAAAAAACAAATAAATAGATAAATAGATAAATAAAAAATAAATAAATAAATAGTTAAATAAAAACAATACAAAATAGAAATAGAAAATAAAAATAAATGAATAAATAAATAAATAAAATAGATAAAATAGATAAATAAATATAATAAAATAAGATAAAAAATAAATAAAGTAGGTAAAAATAAATGAATAAATAAATGAATAAAACAAAGTAAAAGTAAGTGGAATAAACAAATAAACAAAAATGAAAAAATAAATAAATAATATATATATATATATATATATATATATATATATATATATATAATTGTTTCCTTTCGTACCACTGTAGCCTTTTCTCCTTTTCCTTCTCAGTTTCTTCCTCTGCCTTCCTCTGTTCCTTTACTAGGATTTGGAATAAAAGATATCTCCATAATTTTCATCTTCATTTTACTCTTCGAAATCAATCTCCTTTCCTTTTCCTGAACAACGAATTGGAATAAGATTTATTGATACTCTTCTATAACTTTCCCCCCTTCCTCTCCTTCCTCCTCCTCCATCTCTTTATTTTCTGTACTTGCACAACGACTTTGAATAAAAATTACGGGTGCCTTTCTATAAATTTCTCCTATTCTTCCTCCTGCTCCTCCTTCCTCTCTTCTGCTTCTTCCTCCTCCTGATCCTGTGCCTACTCTGCTTCCTCATTCTCTTCCTTCTCCTCCTGTGCCTGCTCCTCCTCGTCCTCCTCTTCCTCCTCCTCCTGCTATAGCGAGCTTTCCTTCAAGGAACGACAGCGTGTGCCCACCTCCATCCCTGGAACCCTCGTCTGGGTCACCTGACCGTGTCCCATAATTCCCTCCTCCTCCTCCTCCTCCTCCTTTCTCCTCTCTTCTATTCTTCCTCCTCCTCCACCTTCCACCTTTTCACCTATCAGTCCTCTCCCCCGGCCTTCGCCCGCCCCCTTCCGTACTTTCTGCTCTGGTCTTTCCCGAACGTAGCTTACAGTTACTTGTGTATTCAATTTCCCTCTTACCTTCCTCTCTCCCACGCAAGCTTCCTTCCCACTCTCTCTACCTCATTTACTAACTCCCCCCCCCCGCCAAGCTCCGTCCTTACTTTACACGCATATCCCCCCCCCCCACATCCCTCCACCCCCTCCCGCCACACAGACATTGTTTTTTGTGGTAGCTGTCACGATATTCCCTTCTCATCGTCTTCCTCTACTTCCTCTCTTTTTGGTTGTTGTTACTTTCTTCTCTCCTCCTCCTCCTCCTCCTCCTCCTCCTCCTCTTCCTCTTCCTCGGCCTGCTCTTCCTCATCTTCCTCCTTCTATGATTGCTACTCTTCTCCTTCCTCCTTTTCTTCTTCTCTCTCCTCTTCCTTCCCCTTTTCTCTTTTCCCTTATTCTTCCTCCTTTACTTCCTCTCCCTCCTCTTCTCCTCTCCCTTTCCCTCTTCTTCTTTCTCCTCCTCCTTTACTACTTCCCCAACTATTCCTTCCCCCATTTCTCCTTTCCTCTCTTCCTCCTCCTCCTCCTCCTCCTCCCCTTTTTGTACTTTCCCCTTTTCTTCCTCTTCCTCCTCCTACTCCTCCTCCCCCCTTTTCTTCTCTACACTCTTCTTCCTCTTTCTCCTCCTCCTCCTTTCTCCTTTCCCCTCTTCCTCCTCCTCCCCCTTCCCAATTTCACCCTTCCCCTCTTCCTCCTCCTCTTCCCTCTTTTCTCTTTTCCCTCCTTCTTCCTCTTCCTCCTCTGCTGCTTCTTCTTCATCTAGAAACGGGGGACTGCGAAGCGGCGGTAATAACGCGCACCCATCTCGCTCCACGAATTATTTGATCATTTCAAAAGCTTATCAGACGACGACGACGTAGTAGAGGACAGGATGCAATTTGCAGAAATTGCAGGAGGGTGTCCCGATAATATCCCGCTAAATAACCCCGGACGAAGAACAAAGTGAGGGTATTTGATGAATCTGAAATGAGTCTGGCGGGGGTATTTTCATCATTCGTTTGAGATGACAAATTCAGTCAGTCTAGACGATGTGTATTATTCTTTTCCGTATCGAGTAATATTCATAAAGCTATTCAACTTCTTGGCGCCACACGATTTTGTTCATCTGAGTTCATCGTCAGGGAAAGGATAAAATAGTTTAACAATGTATGAACGAATGGTAATATGCTGATGGAGTGATTAATTGGGATTAATTGGAGTTAATTGGTCCAAATTATAACAGTATTAGGGATAAAACAGATGTCAACAGCTGTAGGGAAAATCCATTACTAAGCTATTTAGGTAAACTGTTCATAAACTGTTGAACGCGAAATTAAATGCTCATTTAATCCAATTCTGTGACAGTAATGATGCAATTAGAGAAACAAAGAGGTTTCCACACATTCAGCGAGGAAGCATGTTCCTTTTTTTCATCGAAAAGAACAACTGACTTGGTGAGTTACATAAATAAAAAGTCTCATATCAGTACATAATAACAAAATAACGGAGGAGACTGCAAGAGACCATATGGCCTACACTAGGTAGTTATCTAACCTTTTCTTAAAACAACCCATAGTTTCAGCACTCCCTACATGGTTACTAAGTCTATTCCATCCATTAACCAGTCTGTTGGTAAATCAGTCCTTCCCTATTTAATTCTTAAACCTGAATTCTACAATAGCAAAGTGAAAATTTTGTTTTAGTCATGAAGGAAGAATTGTGGTTCTCAACCTAGGGGGCCACGGGATCCATGTTTAACATCTCTCCTCACATTATTTCCCTAATACCCATGGCCAGCAAAATATCAAATATCTAAACCACCCTTTGTGGACATTTCGCCCTCGGACGTTTGGGCCAGCATTCTCATCCTTTCCCTGTGTCCAATCCCCCTCCCCCCCTTCTCCTCCTCCTCCTCCTCTTCCTCTCCCCCCTTTTCTCTCCCCGTTCCCTCCTTTCCCCTTATTTAATCTCAAGCATTTGTATCTCAACTTGTACTTGAAAAAGCTGTAATAAGCGAAACGTCGTACAAATAAAGGCTCCGTCCTCATATGGTGTTTATCTCGTCAATCCCCAAGGGAGCCATGACAGGAATTTACGGTGGACCATGGCCTCTTGTTACATATTACACATCTGTATGTAATGTAAGGAACCCAAGTATAAAAAAATCCATCACTCTCTCCTGGCAGGAGATAATCATGAGTGTCAACTTTGTCATAAAGTAAAGGATTTCTCTTCGTCAACATTTCATCATAATTTTTTTTTTTTTTTTTTACTTTTTGGTGGGGGCGTGATTTTGGGACAATAATGAAGGGGAGACAAAGCGATGTTGAGAATTCATGAAGGGGGAAAGGAATGAAGTGAAAAAGACTGAGAACTACTGGTCTAGATACAGTAACTATGGAAAAATCATTAACATCAGTACAAGTTCTAACACAAAATATGTATGGAGCCACGTGCTATCTATTCTGTTTTGTTTGATCTATTCATCTGTCTATTTCTTTTATTTTATTGGTTTATTCTATCCTATTTATCTATTTCATTTTATTCATTTATTTAATTTTATCTCCTTCATTCATCTTTATCTATTTATTTTCTAAATCTCACAGGTGTTTGAGTACATGAATACGGTTATAATAACATAAGAAAATAAGAATGAAGGAGACTGCAAAAGACTATAAGGCCTCCACTAGGCAGTTCCATGTCCATTCCTTTCATCCCCATCCATAAAGTTATCTAACCTCTTAAAATAACCAATAATTTCAGCGCTCACTTTGTTGTTTTCGATATTCTTCATTATGCTGAATAGTTGGGTGACTAATGATGATGAGTGCATCAAATTTTAGCATAGAGGACGTGGATGCCCTGCCATCTGTAAGGGTATTTCCATGTTATTGAAGACAAACGAACGTGACCCTTTCCATATGGGCACTATGCAAAACACGTCTGTAATTGTTGAGTATTCATCATATTTCTACATACAGTAAAACCTCGGTTCTCAAACGTCTCACAAGTCGAACAAATCGGTTTTTGACCATAACAAAAAATAGAGAAAAATTGCTCCGGTAGTCGAATAAATTATCGGTTTTCGACCCATCCGAAGGTGGGGGGGGGAATGGAAAACGGGGTGAAATTCAAAGTTTTGTGGGAAAATGTCACCCTGATAAAACTGTATCCAGTAGATCAAAGAACTTGTTTCAGTCCTCGACCAAATTGATTCTGGAACAGAACAGTTTTCTAGAACGGATTGTGGTCGAGAACCAAGGTTCTACTGTCAACTGGAACCGCCTACTGACACTATCACACTGGCTTATTCTTCTTCCGACTGTTGGAATAGATTTGCAGTCCGTAGCTTTCGGAAACGAATCTGATATACTGGAGGAAAATGAATTTCCTCCGTCATATCAAATGACATTCTATGTAAATTGAAAAAAAAAAAAAAAAAAAAAAAGTTTCCCATGGTGATTTTACAGCGGAAAATGTTCTGGAAGTAGGCGGTACCACCGATTAACTGGAGGTTGGAGGAAAAATAGCCCAGTGTGATAACGTCTTACCTGTGTTTCTTCCCCCAGACGGTCGTATCCTGTCCCCCTCCCTCCACCTCACCTCCCCAAGATCCTTAATAGTATGAAATTACTTCAAATCTTTGGAGATTTTAAAGTACCCAAGATTGAGTTGGAAAGCTCCAATAACAACCATCGAGTGCCTTTATGGCAATCCAGTCGTGAAGAATGGCAGAGCCAAGAGAAATACGACCAAATTAAAATAACTCTGGCTGTGCAACGTAAAAAACATTTACTTCCTCTTTTATGCTTTATCTTTATTCATCATTTTATTGATCTATTTATTCATTATTATTTTTTGTTTTGCTTTTAAGAAATTGTAAGTATCGTTGTAAAACTGGAAATTTTGTTCTAAAAGTTTCTCCGTTTAGAGCACAACAGGAAATGTTAAACACCCTAGTTTATATCTAAATATGCTAGCTGATCTATTAACTCGCCTTGGTGGTTTCCATATCAAAATACAGTAGTAAAGCTTTGGGCTATTCGTTATATAAAGACACTGAAAAGTTAAACTTGAAATGTATGGAGATGTTACTCAGTGTTAAATCCAATACCATAGTCTAGGACAGGGGTGGGCAACCTTTTTAAGTACGCGTGCCAAAATCAGCCAATTTTTATGCAACATTTTCTCGCATGCCAACGAAGTAAAATTATAGGGCCTACATAGGAATATGGGACCCTTATCTTCACCTCCTATAAGGACCTCAATCTGCCGCCCAAAGCAGCTTGCGGTCTTCAATGGTCCTACAAAAGAAGCTGGAGATTTATTAGTTATCTTTTTAAAGGTGAGGTATGGGTTTCGCGAGCCGGAAAAAGTAGTTAGCGTGCCAGGTTTTGCACACGTGCCAAGGGTTGCCCACCCCTGGTTAGGGAGAAAATCGATGCTTATTTTGTTCATGCCTGTATTCTCTTTGGCTTCTTCTTAAGTGTTGTAGTTTACCAGCGCTTCTATCCTTGTAGACATACTCTGGAAAATCGAATTGAGCTAAACTAGGTATGAATGCGCGTCAAGATAACACAACGTTAACAGGTACCAACGGCTATAGCTTATGGAGTATTAGATCAACATTCAACTATTATGAATTTAACTCTGTGACATTCAATTGGGTTTAAACAATGCGTAGTTAACCCTTTCACTCCAGAGGAGGGGGGGAAGTTACATTCCCTCTTCAACTGAATAAAATCGTCTGACAGCAGCTACACTAAAGTCTAGTCACATAAAGCTGATTCTCGTCAAATGTTGCGAATTAAAAGAGCTAGAAGAAAACTTTGGTTACAGAATCCTAGACTTCCTTAAGAACATTTCAACATTGAGTCTAACTTTTCTAAAAGTTTACCCTCCCTTAGTTTGTCATTCAGTTTCTCAGTCTATGACGCAACGGTAATTTGATATTTATCGAAAAGCAGACGATTGTAACCGAAGTCGTTTCTGCACAAACAAACTCACAGCGATTGGCGACCTTACCGATCGAGAGACCAGTGGATGGCCTGTGGTTTCCCAGCGATTCTATCCTTTTGGACAATCTCTCGTGGACTAGTGAATACAGTGGCAGAATGACCTGACTACTCGATGTTTAACATCATTACAAAATTTAATCCATAGCAAAACCAAGGTTATATAATAATAAAGTTTGTAGGCGGGAGAGCAGAGATGTCCAGTTGGCCAAATGTCCGTGCTGTCCACTCGCTCGCGTAATATGGCTAATGTGGCAACAGCGCGTATGCGTCCAGGTGTGAGTGAAAATCAACAAATCGTAATGTTAATTTTCAGCAACATTTACATATGTATCCATGTTCCGTGAACACAAAAGCGTTGGTGCTATATATAGTGTACGTCACTGTGGACAGTTTTGCCAACTGTGCTTAGTGTCCTCTTAACGGGTCACAGACAGACATTATCTTTTAGTTGAATATAATAATGTTAACGGTCAGAGTTGTAATAAGACATTACACAATCCGTCGTGTTACATTGAAGAAACCGATCAAACATGGAAAAAGAAAAATCAGTTTGATGAGAATGCATGATTCCCAAAATGTGTCATTTATCCTGACAAAAATATCCCATCTATCCTAATATTATATATATATATATATATATATATATATATATATATATATATATATATATATATATGTGTGTATATATATATATACGTATATATATATATATATATATATATATATATACGTATATATATATATATATGTATATATATATATATATATGTATATATATATATATAATCTATCCTAATATACTATTCTAATATTGAACACACCATAAAGATACATTTTAACACCAGCATATGTACGTACATGCGTTTTGTACTTGTTCCCATGCTTGTATCATTCTGAGCGGAACAAAATAAAGTGTCTTTTCTGCCTTGTACCTCTTCACCTTCTTCCCGCTTCTCCTCCTTCCCCCTACCCCACCTTCTCCTCCTCCTCCTCCTCCTCCTCCTCCTCCTTCTCCTCCTCCTCCTTTGCCTCCTCCCGCTCCCCTTCCTGCAGTCTCGATCAGTTTCCAGTCTTTTCTTGTTCCTACCCATCCCTTCCCCCCTCTCTCTCTCTCTCCATCCCATTAAATCTGTCCCATTTATTGCTACCTGCTTCTATCGTTGCCCCCTTCTCCTCTCCATCACCCATCCTTTGACATTCCCCGTCTCCCACATGTCCTGTCCTTTTTCTCTTCCTCTTCCTCTTCCTTTTCTATCTACCTGCTTTTAGCTCCGCAAACTTTTGTCCTTCTCCCCCCTCCCCTCTCCCACTTCCCCCCCCCCCACAGGCTCGACTTCTCGATATGTCTGCTCCCTTTCTCCTTCGTCGCAGACTCCCACAAATATTTCGAAACCGAAAACATCAACTTCACCCCAATGCTTCGAAGCAGCTATACAATTCTGACGTTCCTCGCCGCACGAAGAACACTGGTTTTCCTCCTCCTCCTCATTTCCTCCCCCCTCCTCTTCCTCTTCGTCCTCTCTGCCCTCTTCTTCTTCCCTCCTCCTTTCCTCCCTTCTCCTCTTCCTCTTCCTCTTCGTCCTCTCTGCCCTCTTCTTCATCTTCCCTCCTCCTCCTCCTCCTCCTCCTCTTCTCTGCCCTCTTCTTCATCTTCCCTCATCCTCATCCTCTCTGCCCTCTTCTTCATCCTCCCTCCTCCTCTTCCTCCTCGTCCTTCCCTCCATCCTTCTCGTCCTCTCTGCCCTCTTCTTCTTCCTCTCCCTTCATTTACTCCTCCTCTTCCGCTCCTCCTTGTCCTCTTCCACTTCCCTTTTAATTCCTCTTTATCCTCCTCTTCCTCTCCCCTCCTCCTTGTTCTCTTCCTCTGCCTCCACGATATCCCCTGCTTCTTCTTCGTCTTCCTAGACTGCCTCTTCCTCTTCCTCTCCCTCCTCTTTCTCTTCCCTCCTCTTTGGTCTCTTCCTCTGCCTCCACGATATCTTCTAATTACAGTCTACCTCCTCCTTTTCCTCCCCCTTGGTATTTTCTTCTGCTTCCTCGATATCCTCTACTGTCTTCTTCGTTTTCCTCGTTTATATCCTCCTCCTCTTCCTCCTCCTTGATCTCCTCCTCTGCCTTCTCGATATTCTCTACTTCGTTCTCCAAGTCTATATCCTCTTCCTTTTCCTTCTCCTTAGTCACTTCCTTTACCCCCACGATATCCTCTATTTCTTCGTCTTCCTAGTCTTCCTCCTCCTCCTCTCCCTCGTCTTCCTCTTTCTGCCTGTTTGATATCCTCTACTTCTTGGTCATCCTAGTTTATATCTTCCTTCTCCTTGGTCTCTTCCTTTGCCTCCTCAGTATCCTCTACTTCTTCTTCGTCTTCAGAATCTACCTCCTCTCCCTCGTCTTCCTTCTTCTTAGTCTCTTCCTTTTCCTCCACGATATCCTCTACTTCTTCATCTTCCTGGTATACCTCTTCCTCTTCCTCTTACTCTCCCTCGTCTTCCTCCTCCTCCTTGTCTTCCTCCTCCTCCTTTTCATCTTCTCTGCGCCAAAGGCTGCGCCACTCGTCAGGAGCCCCCCCCCCCCACCGACACCTCAATAGGTTCCTTGAAACCTTTCGACACAATGGAGCCGTTCATAGATTTGTTAGACCAAACACTGGAAATTCATTCAGCAGAGTGGGCCTTCCAGCATTCCTGGGAGCCATCGCGGCCTTGGATCAAGTGCTGTGCGCGTGGTCGATAGCTGTTATCCTGCCGGATGAGAGTTCAGAACTCGTTCTTATCAATAGGTAACGCTGTGACCTTTTACATACACCTATCCCCTTGCTGAAGGGGGACAGTAATAACATGTAGTGCTAGTGACAGCTGTCGCACGGTGCGAACTTGGTACCACAGGATGGGAGGGCGAGACGCTAATCATTATTCCAGCAAGCCGCGCGCGCGGGCACGCTTGCGTGTGTGCGCAAGTCGTGGCCGTGCGCGCACGCGCGTTTATGTGCCAAACCGTATTTAAGCAAAACAAAGGAAAGCTTGTGTCGGAGTCCAATTGCGTGCAATTGATTGTTCCGTACCGTTTTGAACTTGCGAGGCTTCCACTTGTGGGTTCATAGGTTCTCCCCTCACCCCTCCCTCTCCCCCCCTCCCTCCCTCTCTCTCTACTCTTCTCTTTCCACCTCTCTTTTCCCCTTGATATCTCCACATCTCTTCCAAATCGCCATTCCCCCCACCCTTTCTCATCCTATTATATTTTTTCTCTTTTTTTCTCTTTTTGTTCTTCCCCCGTTCTCTCTCTTCTTTTCTATATTTTCTCCCTCTCACCTCCTCCTCTACCCCTTTTTCTTTTCTTTTTTCAATTCTTTCTTTTATTTGTCGTCCTTCTTATCTCTCTCACCTTCGTCTCAACCTTTTTACATTTCCTATCACCTAGTTCTCGGTGCCTTGCCTTGTTGCTAATAAATATATCAATAATAACAATAATAATGATAACAATGATAACAATAATGATAATAATAATAATAATAATAATAATAATAATAATAATAATAATAATAATAATAATAATAATAATAATAATAATAATAATAATAATAATAATAATAATAATAATAATAATAATAATAATAATAATAATAATAATAATAATAATAATAACAATGATAATGATAATGATAATGATAATAATAATAATAATAATAATAATAATAATAATAATAATAATAATAATAATAATAATAATAATAATAATAATAATAATAATGATAACAATAATAATGACAATATTGATGGTGATGATTTTGATGACACTAATTGTGATGTGTGCAGTTTGTACAGTTGTAGTTGCAGGCATAGAAGTATGTTGTGCATTAGCCGCAGATTCCCGCCAAAAAAGGGACGCTAGGTTTCCCTAGAAGGACACGCGGAAAAAAAGGGACAAGAAATAGTTGCAAGATAAAAAAACAAACTCGAGACTATTGAAATTAAGAAGAATGATTAAATAGGTTTTCAGTGAATCGTCAGCTCACACACGGAAGGCTCGTGTGCGAGTTCAGGTAAATAGAGTAATTGGGAAAATGGTCGACTTTTGGGATCCGCTCCTGGCAACTGACGCATGATCTGTTTAAACGAGGTGAAAGCTAGACAAGCCCTCATTCCCCATCCCACTGTAAATGGAATAAGTAACAAGGAAATATTTATTTTTATACATTACGTTTTATATCTAGTTCATGAAGAGAAGAAACAGCACAAAGGCAAATTGTCTATCGATAAAAATAAGAACAATAATTAAAGTAAAAACACTAATGATATTAATGACACCACAAAAATAAGGGAAATAATAGAACAATTATAACAACAATAATATTACTATTATAATAATAATGATGATAAACTGCTTCTACATCGAAAACATTGATAATTTATTTTTTTGCATTTTTTTCCACTCCCCAAATTGCTGGGAGCACTTAAGAACATAAAAATGGAGGCGACTGCTAGAGACCATAAGACCTACACTAGGCAGTTCCGTGTCGCTTACCACATTTCATCCCTATTTATAAAACTATCTAACCTTTTCTTAAAACAACCGATAGTTTCAGCGCTCACTACATGGTTACCAAGTCTATTCCATTCGTTAGCAAACCAGTCCTTGACTATTCCCTTGTTGAACCTTGGTGCCGCCACGCGATTTAATTCATCTACGGGCTCTCCCTTCTGTCCCTGGTGGCACTTTCCCTCTCGTTCTGACTTCGGCAAGGCGATTTCATTCGTTTCCGTGGTACCAGCCTTCTCTCTCTCTCTCTCTCTCT
>NC_134817.1:28354696-28367196 GCF_046742065.1 Oratosquilla oratoria | reverse complement strand
CAAAAAATCATAAAACACCAAAATGTTTGATCAAACACCAGAAAAATATAACGTCAGTCCTCGCTTCGTGCGAGGACTGACGTCATATTTTTCTGGTGTTTGATCAAACATTTTGGTGTTTTATGATTTTTTGTTTTATTTGACCAAATGACAAAATAATCTTGTCATCGGGGTTTAATGGGTTAAGAAGGAAACAGGCAAAAACTGGTTTATCAATAGAATGGTTAACGAATGGGATAGACTTAGTAACCATAGCAACCATGTACATACATATACCAAAGGCTTTTCCCCCCTACATGGGGGGTAGCCAGAAAGAAAAAGGCATAGAAACCACTCCCACCCATTCCATTTCCTATATATTCCACTCCCCTCCACCCTCCTCCCTCCCTCTTATCTTGGCACCTCCTGGATGACGGGTCATCCCTGCATCCTGTCCACTGCCCTGGGTCAGAAGCAGTGTCGCAAGACACAGCACATCCACAGCAAGGCTGCTTCATATATTCGGCGACCCCCCCACCCTCTCCGTCCCCTCATGCAGAAAAGGAGAAGACGGGGAGAAATCCCTTCGGGCTGCGTCAATTTGTTTTCTCATACATACTTCCTCACCCCCCATCCCCCACCCACTCCACCTCATGCATCACAGCATCATCTATACACAACCCCTCTCCATTCACCCCATGTAGTGAGCGCTAAAAAAGATTGGTTGTTTTAACAGAAGATGAGGTAGTTTTATAGATGGGGATGGCAGGTGGTAAGGGACAAGGAACTGCCTAGTATAGGCTTTATGGTTTCTTGCTGTCTCCTTCATTCTTATGTTCTTATATAGATCACAATTGACGTATATTCCCAAGGTTAAACTTATTCCAAAAGACTAAATTGTAATTAATTTACGTGGATCATTTGATATTTACGAGAGTTGAATTTAATCTGACGCTTACTGCTCCACAGTACCATCCTGTCTAAATCTTGAATATCTAGTTGATGTAAATGGCTTACTTGATATTGTCCAAAATCTAACATGACCACGAAAATATGTAGTAGATTTATATGTTATAAACATATAGAAGTGGTTTACGAACGAAATACATATTAAATGCTGCCATTCAAATCAACAAGCCGATTATGCTTGTTTTTTTAATCCATAAAGGGATTATCACACTGGGCTATTTTTCCACCAACCTCCAACTAATCGGCTGTACCGCCCACCTCCAGAGATTTTTCCGCCGTGAAATCACTGTGGCAAACTATTTTGTTTTCTCAATAATTTTCATAGAATATCATTTGATATACTGGAGGACATTTATTTTCCTCCAGCATATTAAATTCCTTACCGAAAGCTGCTAGTCTGCTCCAACAATCGGAGGAAAAATAGTCACGTGTGACAACGCCAGGTTTCATTGAATATGATACGTCCTTAGTAGTTTTGTGCATATGAGACATCAAACTCGCTTATGACTAGATTGCCCTTTCTCTTGTTTCTGTCTTGTTCTGTTCGATTTGCCTATAATTGCGCACGAGCCTTTATGCCTGAGACTATGTTAACTGTCATTCATCTGACTCTTGATTTCTACCTAAAGCGCGGCTGTCTCTCTTACAGCTGTTTCCATCAGTTTTCCTCAGAATTTGTTTAACCTTGAGACCTTTTTTACGTCTTCACAGGATATAGAATTGTTTATAAATATTAGGTAGGCTGAATCCCAAGTTCCGATTTTATCTATTTATTATTATTATTATTATTATTATTATTATTATTATTATTATTATTATTATTATTATTATTATTATTACTATTATCATTATCATTATTATTATTATTATTATTATTATTATTATTATTATTATTATTATCATTATTATTATCATTATTATTATCATTATCATTATTATTATTAATATTATTATTATTATTATTATTATTATTGTTATTATTATTATTATTATTATTATTATTATTATTATTATTATTATTATTATTATTATTATTATTATTACTATTATTAATATTATTATCATTATCATTAGCAATTGTAGTAGTAGTAGTAGTAGTAGTAGTAGTAGTAGTAGTAGTAGTAGTAGTAGTAGTAGTAGTAGCAGTAGTATAATTATTATGTCATTATTATTACTATTATTATTATTATCATTATTGTTATTATTATTATTATTATTATTGTTATCATTATTATCATTATTATTGTTATTACTGTTATTATTATTATTATTATTATTATTATTATTATCACTATCATTATCATTATCATTATTATTATTAGGTGAATGCTAGGGTAGTGAGTCAGGGATTGGAGATGGTTAAAGAAAATGGAGAAAAGTGGGAGGTGAGCCAGCTGTTGTTTGCGGACGACACTGCGCTTGTGGCAGGGTCAGAGGAGGGATTGAGGAAGCTGGTGGCAGAGTTTGGGAGAGTATGTGATAGAAGAAAGCTAAAGATAAATGTGGGTAAAAGTAAGGTGATGAGATGTACAAGGGGTGAAAGTGGCAGTAGACTGGAAGTGAACATTAAGGGAGAGCGACTGGAGGAAGTGGATAGTTTTAGATACTTGGGTGCAAGTGTAGCAGGAAAAGGTGGAGTGAAGGTGGAGGTAGAATGTAGATTGAGAGAAGCGAGTAAATGCCTTGGTGGTTTAAAGAGTGTAATGAGAAATAGACATTTGGGAATGGATGCGAAGAGGAGACTGTATGAAGGAGTGATTGTGCCAACAGCACTGTATGGGGCAGAAACGTGGAACATAAGAGAAGAAGAGAGGAGTTTGAATGTGTTTGAGATGAGGTGTCTGAGAAGTATGGTGGGGGTTACTAGGCTAGATAGAGTGAGAAATGAGGAGGTGAGGAGGAGAACAGGGGTGAAAAAGGATTTGGGAGAGAGGGTTGATGAAAGAATATTAGGATGGTTTGGACACATGGAAAGAATGAGTGAAGAAAGACTAGTAAAGGAGGTATGGAAGGCAGATGTGGAGGGAGTGAACATGAGGGGACGTCCTAGGATGAGGTGGATGGATGGGGTGAAGGGGCTTTGGGGAAGAGGGGAATGTCTGTTGAGGAAGGAAGGGAGAGGACGGAAGACAGAGGTGAGTGGAGAATGGTTTGTATATGGATGATGTTGTGACTGCATGAGGAGGAATGGGCGGGGGGTGGGGGGTGGGGTAGTATGTGTGAGTAAATTTTGACGCAGCCCGAAGGGATTTCTCCCCGTCCTCTCCTTATATGCAAAGGGGGACGGAGAGGGGGGGGTCGCCGATTAAATGAAGCGGCCTTGCTGTGGATGTACTGTGTCTTGCGACACTGCTTCTGACCCAGGGCGGTGGGCAGGGTTCAGGGATGACCCGTCATCCAGGAGGTGCTCAGATGAGAGGAAGGGTGGGAGGGGTGTGGAGTGTATTTAGGGATGAAATGGGTGGGAGTGTTTTTATGCCTTTCCCTTTGTGGCTACCTCCCTTGGAAGGGGGAAAAAGCCTTGGTATATGTATGTATGTATTATTATTATTATTATTATTATTATTATTATTATTATTATCATTATGATTATTATTATTATCATCATCATTATTATTGTTATTACTATAATTTTTATTTTCTAGTATAATAATAGCTCCCTGTCTAATTTTCTTGAAAAGATTTTGCAGGAGGCACTTAGGCTCTGGATCTGTGAGAATAAACTTATCTACATAATCTGCCATACCTACAAATAGAAAGAAAATCCTGTTGACCAACACAGCTTAGCACCTCACTAATTGATACCACTAATCTCTGTATTTTAACATTTCATCATAAAGTATTTTTTCAACGTGTTGAGATATGTCTGGTTGTTGTTTATGTTTCTTCATAGCCCGTTTCTGAATATCAAAATATTGCCTCGTAATCTCTCTCTCTCTCTCTCTCTCTCTCTCTCTCTCTCTCTCTCTCTCTCTCGTATCTCAGACGTGCTTCGCTGCCCCTGCCCACATCTATCACTTCCAAAGCATAAATCCCCCCTCCACTTCCCTCCCCCCATCGCTTCTTCCGCCTCTCTAATCCTATTTCTGTTTAAATTTCTTAAGGTCTTCCATATAACTCTAGAAACTTGTTGATCTATTCATTAATGTGTGTCCATGACTTCATGCGCGCCGTGTGTGTGTGTGTGTGTGTGTGTGTGTGTGTGTGTGTGTGTGTGTGTGTGTACGTGTGTGTGTGTGTGTTTGTGTGTGTGCGTATGTATGTGTGTATTAACCTAATTGTATTACACAGGAATGGAGCAACGCTAGTGGGACCCTGTCTCTTATTTCCCAATTACTTTATTTAGCTGTACATTCGTGTGTGTGTGTGTGTGTGTGTGTGTGTGTGTGTGTGTGTGTGTGTGTGTGTGATTCACCTTGGTCTTGGATCACGTGTTGGACTCGTGATAGATAGTTTTTTACCCTGCCAGAAGAAAGCTCAGAGCTCATATATGACCGATCTATAGGTAATACTGTGACGTTACACGCACACACACACACCCAACTTCACACCCACGAGAATCGGAGTAACGACTTGTAGCGCAGCGATACTGAAATGATTTCAGTCTTGGGCGGGATTCGAACTCGGATCGCTTGCACTCTGTTCACACCCAACTTCATTGTAGATAAATAATTATTCTGTATACAATGTGAATTAAATAAGTTTTGCACATAACCACTTTTGCTATCCAAGTAGAGTTGAATAGATTCAATTTGGAAGTAGGTAGAAACAACTTTGCCAACCGTGTAGTTAATGAATGGAATAAACTTCCTGCACAGGTAGTGCAATGTAGTTCAGTTCGAAGCTTTAAGAATCATTTAGATAAACACCTAAGCAAGATGCTGTAATGATTATAATTTATTTTATATTATTTGTTTTTATTTTGTTATCATTTGTCTGTTTGATTTTCATTTATTATTAGTTATATGTCAATTTACTATTTTTTAATATTTACCTGTTTGTATTTTATTTGTTATTTACATTATTATAGTTTTTATTTATTATCTTATTATTATTATGATTCTTTTTTTGCATCCGACCTAGATATGGACCAAAAGGTCTCCTGTCGGCATGCTCCGCCTTTGTAATCCTTTGTAAAAGGGGCAAAATATCATCCTGGCCATCGGATTGCAGGAACTGTTCGGATCATGGCCTAGCTTCGATGCAACTCATATACAAAGGCTAGTTCGTGTGTGTGTGTGTGTGTGTGTGTGTGTGTGTGTGTGTGTGTGTGTGTGTGTGTGTGTGATTCACCATGGTCTTGGATCACGTCTTGAACTCGTGATCGACAGCTATTTCCCTCCCGGAAGAGAGCTCATATATGACCTATCTATGGGTCATGCTGTGACCTTACACGCACACACACACCCAACTCCCCGCCTACGAGAGTTGGAGTAACAACCAGCAGTGCAGTGATACTGAAATTATTTTAGTCCTGGGCGGGATTCGAACCCGGACCGCCGTAGTGGCTGCCAGGAACTCTACCACTGTGTGTGTGTGTGTGTGTGTGCGTGTGTGTGTGTGCGTGTGTGTGTGTGTGTGTGTGTGTTTGTGTGTGTTTGTGTGTGTGTGTGTTTGTGTGTGATTGTGATCTATTTTGATGTTCCTTGGTGTCAACAGACATGTTTTATTAACCTTTGCACTTATTTGTGCATTTGCCAATATTTCAGAAGTCATATTTACACAAGGGAACAAGCTGTCTACTCCATAACTCAAAAGTTGATTTAAATGACACTTCACCTTAAGGTGCTTTAGGAGCCTACAGTGTCGGAGTTTTCTTGATTTTAATAAAATCACCTGACGGCAGTCAAAATAAACTCAAGTGTTGAATGCAGATACCAGTAGCTTAAGAATCAACTGCAGTTACTTATAAAAGAAGTAAAATGTTTTTGCATGCAAATTTCTCATCATCTTCGTTTATCTCACTTTCTATAAATAAATGAATAAATAGATAAATAAATAGACTAATTAATTAGTAGATAGACAGATATATAAATGAATAAAATAAATATACAAATAAAATTAATAAATAAAGGAGGTAGCATGATGAGAAAGGTCCTGGTTTGACACCTAACAACCACTATGGAGCCTCCAGATCCTGCGATAAGATTCTGTACAAAACAGACACAACTTTCAAAGATGAACGTCTAAATTGTCTCTCACTTAACTAACTCTTACTCCAGCTAGAGAGATCAAGAATATGTTAGTCAGTTTTGCTAGTCGCTATTCTCTTCATCTCTTCTCTTCTTCTCATAGTGTTCCATAAACCAAAATAACCGTGTGAGATTAAGCTTGAAATAATTAGCCTGGGATAAAAAAAAAAAAAAAAAAAAAAAAATCCGTTGCCCCTGGTCTCTCTTACAGAAGACCCGCGGCCTTCAGGTAACCGGCGACAACTGATCCATCGGAACGCTAGAACTGCGACCTTTTCGTCCTGTCGAAGAGACGCGAGGCCCCCTGAGGGTCGGGCGCCATCAACAAAAATTACGCATTCTTGGCAACTACTCAGACTGTTTCCTCCAGGGCAGTCAAAACCCTCAATCGGGGAAGGATTAACTCCGCGTACAAAAAATAAATAAATAAATGAATAAGTGAATAAAAAAATAAATTAATAAATAAAAAAATATATATATATAAAATAAATAAATAAACAAAAATAAAAACAGAAAAAATAGAAATAAAATAAAATAGATAAACAAATAAATAGATAAAGAAAAAACAAAAATATAATAAGACAAACAAAATAAAGTAATAAAAACAAAATATAATAAAAGTCAAATGAGTATATGAATTAAGAAATTATGAAAATATATAAGTAAATTAGAAAAAATAGTACAAATTAAAACTGATTAATAAAAACAAATAGATAAATACGTAAATAAACAAAACAGAAATAAAGGAACACATAAACATAAATAAATAAAATAAAAGCTGACAGCAAAAATGTCCTTCCCTAGTTTTCCATCGTGTGCACAACAAACATAAAATCAGCTGCAATTCTCCGAAAGCGGTCAGTATTGGTCCCTTAGACGGGGTCCAATATATCTCCATAAATGCATAACACTCTCCAAGAGGACAGAAGCGCTAGTGAAATGTCGGAGACGAATACAATCTCTAAAGACTTCCGCCATTTTCCTACCACTTCCGCCTACTAGGCAGAGACTAAGTCTCGTTTCACACGACTTTTCGCCGTGTGGCGTCCACGACACGACGTCGTGCTCTTAAATAACCACGAGTGTCTATGGACGTTTTCACACGTCTACCACGAGCACCCGTGAAAGCGTCCATAGGCACCCATGGTTATTTGAGAACACGACGTCGTATCGTGGACGGCGCACGGCAAAAAGTCGTGTGAAACGGAGGGAATGCCTGATGACTTGATCACTACGTTGACTCTTTTCTAACCCGCAAATATCAATATGAATTATTTTGCCTTCCAGAAATACTTTCAATTAACTAATCAATTTAATCTATTTTAATTAGTGTCTTAATTAATATTCTAATAGCAGTTATTGACACATCAGTAATGGTGTTAATTGATGGCTCATGCTTCACTGATAAAAAAGAGCATTTGTTCTTATGTATTCCCATAGATCTTTACCAGATGAAACGCAGGACTGTTGTCTGTGTCACCAGGCGGGAGGGAAACAGTTGTCGGCTGTCAGCATGACTTAAAAAAAAAAAAAAAAAAAAAAAAAAAAAAAAAAAAAAAAAACGGAAATTCGTCCAAGTTGAGATATCTTGGGTCCGATCTAGACACCAATAGTACTTTTACAAGACGTCCAATACAGACCCGAATACACTAAGTTACCAGAGACCTGTAATAAGTAACAATCACTGGTAACCAGAAGGAATCGAAACAGAACCCTTGTTAGTACAAGGCGAAACCAGAGGGGAATACACCACAGCGATACAACTGTCTTGTCTTGTCTTGTCTTGTTTTGTAGTTTTGGTGTTAACACCATGTCCTGTCTGGTGACACACTGCCTTATGTGTGATGAAAAGTGCTGCATGTAAAGTTGTCGTTGGTGCGTTGGAATGAAGATTGTGAATGAAGTCTGAAATCGGTGCAATCAACCCGACCCCACTGATTAGGTCCTATATATGCGACGATGGTATACCGCACCTCTGGTGTCCGCCGTCGTGGAAAGGGCTTGGAAAGTCATTAAAGTATTTTTCCACTGACCAGGGATCGAATTCGAAGCTTCCGCGTTCCAAGCTGTAAGGATAAACACATGCTGCCTAATCTCCAGTACAAAATACACACACACACACACACACACATACACACACACACACACACACACACACACACACACACACACACACACACACACACACACACACACACATTGTTTATATATATATATATATATATATATATATATATATATATATATATAATGAAATGTGTCAAGAGTGAGAACAGGGTTATTTTGTTTATCTAAGCGGCTTAGGCACTAACCAACTACACAGAAAAAACGCCACAGCGCGGAGATCCGCATCCCAGCGACAGGTACATGGTTCAGACAAGACTCAATAGTCTTTTTTCCTTGTCTGTCAGTCGCCATGCGCACTGACCGCACGGGAGTCCAAGTATGGGAGCCACTATTCGGCCACCCAACTAGGGTGTGCGAGTTACTCGTGTCTGATTTCAGACGTAGTATCAATAAGGTAATGTGGTAATTAATGCAACCCAGAACAGCGTTTCTCAACCTTTTCACCCTTGCGTAACCTTCAAAATAAATTGCATGTCTCAAGGAACCCCTGCGCCAAAAAAAACAAAACAAGAAAAAACAAAAAACAAAAAAAACATACCATATCTTTCTCATTTTAGTTTCATCGTAATAATAGGTTAGATAGGATGATGTCTATATTACATTATTACAATAACCAGGAATATGTCTTGCGTGTTTAATTATGTTACGTATATGAAATTAAATAAAAAATCAAAAGTGCATTAGCTTATCTCACATGTTCTCGCGGAACCCTTAGGGACCTTTTTCGGAACCTTAGGGTTCCGGGGAACCCTGGTTGAGAAACGCTGACCCAGAACAATGGAATTGAATAAGAACCCTTTTTTTTTGTGTATATTTGCACGGCTGTTTGGGTTACGTGTTCTCTAGTTTATTCATATTTACCAGAAACACTTTTTATAGGGGTCTGACATAAAGAACACGGGAATTGAGGAGACTTCAAGAGAACATAAGGCCTATATTAGGCAGTTCCATGTCCCTTACCTCCATAAAGATATCTCATCTATTAAAACAAACAATTATTTGTTGGTAAACCAGTTCTTGTCTATTTCTTTCTGACATTCATATACGATAATCTCGTTGATGCTGCTGTTGAATTGCTAAGGAAATAAGGGAATGACAATTGTTGTCGTACAGTCTTTGAAGGGGGTGGTAGGGAGGAAGAGGAGTCCACACGCCCCGATCTGTTGCTTGTGTGTTCGTGCGTGCGTGTGCAAGCGTGGGTACGTTCGTTCGTTTGTGCGTTCCCGCATCATCCCCAAGGTCACATGTGTTGTGGTGAGGAGCTGGTGTTCAGTTGTAACAAAGGGACAGGTTGTAAATTATCCCTCCTTTGATAACCGCACGGAAAGCTCACACCTTTTTAGATAACATGACCACCTATTGGAAAGCCGGGACTTGGGCCGAAGACAAACCACCAGCGTCCCGTCGCGAAAGTGGGACTCACTCGCGAATTTAATTTTCGGCCAACTTACTTGGTAGCTTATCTGGTGAGTGTGCACTCCTTCCTCCACCTATTACCCCGCCTCTTCCCATCGACTGGCCCACCAGTACTACTACAACTACCGTGTACGGAAGCCGGCAGACCAAATAGTTACGAATTCGTTAATCCTTTTAAGGAGAATCAGGTTTGTCCCACGCGCGAATTCGGGCGTGTATCCTAGCGCTTCCTCAGCCGCCATGTCAGGTCCATACAGTTTCGCCGGTAAGCGGGCGCTGGTGACGGGCGCCGGTGCGGGCATCGGCCGGGCCACAGCCAAGCGGTTGGTCGAGCTAGGCGCCGAGGTTGTGGCCCTCAGCAAGACCGATGCCAACCTGAAGACGCTGCAGGAGGAATGCCCGAAGATACAAACGGTGTGTGTGGATTTGGCCGACTGGGACGCCACGAGGACCGCAGTGGAGAAGCTCACGCCGTTCCACCTGCTCGTCAACAACGCTGGCATTGGCCACGTGGCTTCCTTCTTGGAGGCCAAGCAAGAGGACATGGACAAGCTCTTCAGCGTCCACGTGAAGGCGGTAATGAACGTGTCACAAGTGGTGGTGAGTGATTTGTTGGCCCGGGGCTTGAAGGGCACCATCGTGAACGTGTCCTCTCAGGCCGCCAAGCGTGCCCTGCTCCACCACAGCGTGTACGGTTGCACCAAGGCCGCGGTTGACATGTTAACTCAGGTCATGGCCCTCGAGTTGGGGTCCAAGGGCATCCGGGTCAACTCCGTCTGCCCCACGGTGGTGATGACCGACATGGCTCGCCGCTTCTGGTCCCCTCCGGAGAGGGCCGAGCCCATGCTGGCCAGGATCCCGCAGAAACGCTTCGCCGAGGTGGAGGATGTTGTCAGGGCCATCACGTACCTGTTGTCGGACGCCAGCGACATGGTCCACGGGCATGCGCTTCCAGTCGACGGTGGCTTCCTCATTACCTAGTCTGATGGCCCGTCCCACCCCTATCACACCCAGCTTCCTCCTCAGACTCCCTGCGCGTTTCTGGGTGGGTTTACTCTACTGTGAATCACCGGGGAGGGAGATACATTAGATAAGATATCAATGTACGGAGGTGACCATTGTGAAGGTCATCGTTTGTATACCAAACTGAGATAATAAACGTCTCGTTGATAATATTCCATTTGTTTCACTACCCAACGCTCTTTCTGTGCAAGGTTGGAGTTCTGTGACTCCGTGGTGATGGTGGATGATGATGATGATAACGACAACTGGCGACACAGTCATAGATACCGTGGTAGTGAGGTCAGGGTTAGTACGGTCAATTCTTTTGGACAGGAGATCAAAAGGGAGAAAGGTGGTGGGGCACCAGTTTATTTCACCTAGAGGAGCAGGAAAAGAAAAATAACTCAAAATGCAAGTTATTTTGTTAAAAAATATTCGTTCTTGCAGTGCCTGATGATCGTGATGAACTAAATATCCACAGTCTACCACCATCTACAATTCACGGTCCTGTGATATATCGTAACACGCATATTCACGTTCTCTCCTTCACGCAAGAACATAAGAATAAAGGAGACTGCAAGAGACCATAAGGCCTACACTAGGCCGTTTCATGTCCGTTACCACCTGACATCCTCATCCATAAAGTTGTCTAATCTTTTCTTAAAACAACCGATAGTGGTGGCGCTCACTATATGGTTACTAAGTCTTCTTTCTCATCTGCCTCTTCTCCTCCTCCTCCTCCTCCCCTACTCTCATTATTTCTTCAGATACAAGAACCACTACTACTTTTATTATGACCGACGCGAGACTATTCGATTCAGGTAAGGGGTCAAAACCCCACAAGCCTACCATGATTAATCTTTTCCCCGACATCTGCGTCAGATACCGTCCTTTGGCTTCCGGCTTATTTCGGCTCCCAATAAGCTCCAATTCTGGCTGCCATCATACTTGATTCCAGCTGTCACTAGGCTGTTTGATTCAGCTGACGGAATCCCTTTGCGGAGTCAGATGTATGTACCACTTCCAACACGTCAACTGCAGTCACCGCTACACCTTTCCTCTGGTCAGAGGTTTCTGCACACAAACCTGAATCTTTGTATATACTCGATAAGGTTTTCTTCTTAGTATAGTGGTCCATTGACGATCAATACTTTTGACGTTCATAAGATTGGTTCATGATGAAAAAAGGGGCAAGTTATTTTTTTACTGCTTAAAAAATATATCAGTTGATTGGGTTCCCATTCACAGGTCATCAAGGGCAGTGAGATCCCTCTTTTGTTTGCCAGACTCACATTATGTGTATTATTTCTCTTTGTGCTGACAAGGGAAAAAATCCACTGGATGCGAAACTGGCATAAGAGAAGGAAAGAATGTATCTATGAATATCTTTCTAAATGACTAAAGACTACATGAGTCATTTGAGTAATAATAAACGAATCTGTCTTATGATACGATTTATCTAAATATTATTGATTAGATATTCGACCACTGGACGAGATGTTCTATCATAATGAACGTCTCAGAATATTTCATGAAAAGAATGACTGCATTGGCCAACCTTATCACTAAACTCTCACATGGAAGAGCTGATTAGAACGGGGTGTTGACCTCAAGTCACTAAAAGCGACCCATACACTCGCAGGCTGCCTGTCCGGCATCCGGACAAAACCAGGACTGTGCAGGCCAAACTGAGTGTGTATGGTCCCCCGTACACATTCAGTTTAGCCTGCACAGTGTGTAGGCCGCTAGAGATATCTGGCTGAATCACGAGTCAATGTTGCACAAGGTTATTTCATGATTAACGAAAGGAAATGG
>NC_134817.1:28339696-28347196 GCF_046742065.1 Oratosquilla oratoria | reverse complement strand
TTGGTTCCTCTGCGCAACCTGATATGACCTTTCAGCTCTTTGAGATTACCGTAGGAAATAGTACTCTTCGGTTGTGCAATGTCTACTCTGCTCCCGGGTTGATTAATTTACCAGCCCTTCCTATACCTACAGATAGTGGAATGATCTATATGGGGGATTTTAACGCAAGGCACCCTGCTCTCGGAGACGTATCTCCCACTCCCAACCGCGCTGGCAGGCCCCTGCTAGACTACATCCGCCGACATCGCCTAACACGTTGGGATACTGGTGGTGCCACACACACTCGTGGAGGTACTATAGATCACATTATCACTGCAGGTCTTGTGGCATCCAATGTCTTTTGCTCATCTATCCCTTCTCTCTTCTCTGACCATGTTGCTATTAGCCTAACATACTCCATCCTACAGGCTCAAACTTCCATCCCCCATCACCGTGCCCGCATCTCTATCCCTCCTAAATACTGCCCCACATACATCTCGTATATTTCTCGCCTCCTTCCCACTTTTGATCTTCTTTCTCCTGACAGCCTATACGATTCACTGGTGAATTCTACACATGACTTCTACACGCACTATGTGCTCCGACCACACATTCAACGTCGCACTAAGACCCGTTCTTGGACACTGGATCAGCGTATTGCCCAAGCGGAAAGAATAGCGGTGGATGCTGGGCTTTCCTTTCAAAGGCAGCCCACGCCTGAACACCTGCACCATTATCAGCTGGCCAGGGATGACCTGGTTGCCCTTCAGAAATGCGTGTACACAGAGTCTTGGCAGAAATTTACAGATAGTATTAACCATCAGACTAGCACGGGCACTATGTGGCATCTTATAAAAAAGGTTGTCAAGAAGAAATCCGCCTGCACTCTGCACCACAGTCCGCTTGAGTATGCACAAGATCTTATTACTACCTGGTCAGAGCAGTCACAAACTCGCAACCTTCCTGAGAATGCCCAAGAGGCACTGTCCTCCCACCTCAGCTCTCGTAACCTCCGCCTAATGGGTGCGTTACTACAGACAGATGAAGAAGATGACATCCCATTCACCGAGGACGAGCTACACCGTGTTCTTGCTAGGGTTAAGAATTCTGCCCCTGGTGAGGATGGCCTCACTTATCAAGTCCTTCGTCTCCTTCAGAATGTTCCTAGTAACCCCCTACTACAGCTCTTCAATCTCTGCCTTCGCCTGGGGCATGTGCCTTCAGCCTGGACCAAAAGCACTATCATTCCTATACCGAAACCTGGCACCAACAAATTTAGGCCTATCTCTCTCACCACCTGTTTTAGCAAAGTGTTTGAACGCATCCTTCTTGCCCGACTGACGCACCGACTACTGGATAAGCTCTCCCCCAGTCTTTATGGTTTCCTTCCGCAACGGAGCACACATCACTGCCTAGTTGAACTCTACACACGTCTCTCCCCTACCATTGTGGTTGCTTTCTTGGACCTCAAATCTGCCTTTGATATAGCCAACAGGGAAATTATCCTTGAACCAACTGGTGAACTTTGGAGTTCGGGGGAACCTACTAAAATGGATTCGAGGTTACCTTTGTAATAGAACGTCACGTGTCTACTTCAAGGGGTCGTACAGTTCCTATGAACCATTCGAACTGGGCACCCCGCAGGGAGGTGTGCTAAGTCCCTTCTTATTCAATATCCTGATGCATCGTCTACTCTCCCTCCTTCCTATCATCCCCGGTACTACTATCACCTGCTATGCGGATGACATATGCATCCACTCCACCTCACCACATGACCTTCAGCGCATGCTCCGTGACTTCAACATGGCCGCTACCTCCTGTGGCCTCCTTTTCTCCCCAGAGAAAAGCAGGATTTTTACCTCACGCAATGCCAGAGCTCTGCCTGCATTCACTATGGGTGGTCATGACATCCCTCACTGCACACAGTATACATATCTGGGAGCACCAGTCCGAATCACCCCAGCTACACCTGCGCGTCAACGAATTCACCCCCTCGTGAAAAGCCTTCTTGGCCGTCTGGAGCCCCGCTTTGCACCTATCAAATGGCTTGCCAACAATGCTGTAGGTATCTCCATCCCAGTGGAAAGGACTCTCTACATCCTACTGCTTCGGTCAATAGTCGACTAACTATCCCCTGCCTTGTGTCAACTTCCTAAACCAGCGCTCGAGCCACTTGAAAAATTCCAGAATCGAGTCATGAGGTTTATCCTGGGGTGCTCTCTCTCTACCCGTGTTGTGAACATGCAGTTAGAACTCAACCTACCTCCTCTAGTAGAGAGGATTTATGCCATTGTGTCCTATTTCACTGTTAAGTGTCTCCACTACCCCAATCTTGCTCCACACTTCACTGATGTCATAAGTGCGTCACTGGGTCCGGACGCACCCAGACCCCCACTTCGAGCAGGCGGACATACCCTCATTAGGGTAGTGAGTGATATTCTCCGTGGCCTGGACATCGATGTGCCTGCGAAGGCGGAACCCCCTGATTTACCACCATGGCGTGTCCCCCTCCCCGCTGTCACATTTACACCAACCTCGAAAGCTGCCTATCCCCCCCTGCAGAAACAATTAGCTCTGGAGACTATTGCTGGTATATCTACGTCTGTGCCTATGGCACACCACGTCTACGTAGATGGTTCTGTGCAAGCGGATGGAAGAGCAGCGTGTGCCATCTTCTCCCCAACCTTGGAGCCTCCTGTACCAGATGACTCATGGATTGGCCGCAGACTGCCCACCTCATCGAGCTCCACCTACTGTGAACTGAATGCAATCTTGGATGCTGTGACTCTCCTTATTCGACATCGTGTGAACGGGATAATTATTTGTGACTCCCAATCAGCCCTGCACGCCCTATCCTCGCCAAGACCTATCTGCAGCCGTGTTGTGAATGAAATCCTATGTCGACTTGCTGCTGCAAACGATGCTTCTCTTACCATACCGTTTGTATGGATACCCTCCCACATTGGACTCCATGGCAACGACACGGTGGATCGTATCGCTAAGGCGGCCTGTATAGCAGATGGACATGTACGAGATGCCGAGCCCTCCCTCCGATGTCTACGAAACATCATCCACTCAGTTGGGTTTGACATGACGATGCGACGCAGAAATGCAGAGAAGGCTAACAGTGTGTCCATACAACATCATGATCACTTTCTCCACAGTCGCTACAAGTATCGCAAACGCGGGTTAACTGTGCGAAAACACAATGTAATTAGTGCTCGACTCAGGATGGGGTATCGGCCCTTGTGGCAGGTTGCCCACACTCTTGACATGCCACAGTACACCACCTGTAAACTATGCGACAGCCCTAATGCTAACAACCTAGAACACTATTGTCTTCAGTGCCCCACAGTAAGAGATCTTCTACCAAGAGGTCAGACCTTGATTCAAATCTGCACGTTCTTACTCGAGGCTGACAACCTTGACATAATACTTACCCGTTTTCCTCACTTCGGTGGTTATTGACTGTATTATTGATCAAGTCGAGGAACACTGCAGAAGGGTGAAGTCCTGGGTCTACTACACTTTTCTTCTGCTTCCACAGCTTGTTCAGCCTGGAGGGGGGGGGGGGGCGTCGTTGTGTGATATTGGTTACGTCCTCCTGTGATGTTACACAGCCCATTCTGACAAATATCATTGCTGCTCATATCCATTACCGTTTGTTTTCCATTAGAATGCTTATGCACTCGAACTCAATTTTAAAATTGTTTAATGTATTTTTTTCTCCCACCCCTTTGCGCTCCTCTCATCGGCGACCTTCAGTGATACTGTTTACTGTATATGATCCTTACGTATGACTATGTACACTGCCGTTACGACTTTTGTTTATCAAATGTTCGTGCCTACTGTATTATTTATTGAGTCGAGGAGCACCGCAGGAGAATGAGGTCTTGAATCGACAGCATTCCTCTACTTCCTCAGGTTATTCAACCTGGGGGGAGGGGCGTCATGTCATGTCGAGTGCTTCCTCTCGTGATGTTACTCGACACATTCTGTCTAGATTTGTTGCTTCCCATAACCATTATTATATGTATTCCAATTGTATGTTTATGTACTCAGACTATACCAAAAGAAGGAAAAGGAAAGAAAAAGGGGAGGGGGAGAGAATTTTTTTTTTCTCTCTCTCTCTCTTACCTTTGTGCCCCTCACATCGATGGCCTTAATGATATTGCGCAATATGTATGTCATTTAGGTCTGTCTATGCACACTACCATTATGTCCTATGTTTGTCAAATGTTCATGATTGTACTGCGCTTGGTTGTGGGACTTATTGTCCTCACTGCTGTCATTTATTACTAAAACTATCACATTGTACTCAATGTTATGTTGCTATTACCGATATGACATTATTGAGGCTCTGACTCATATGCATTGTACTACTTTTGATTGTGTATCCATCTGATGCATTATATTAACATTTTGTACTTGTATATCCATGTACTGACTGACGCCTTGGCGTAACAAATTAATAAAATAATAATCTCTCTCTCCTCTTAGTTAATGTTATAATTTGTTTGTTTTGAACTTTCTAAATGCTCAGGGTGCTCAATTTCCTTGTGTTAACCGTACATACACCTACCCTAGCATGCACCGGAGCATGAATGTAAATGTATACTTGATTTACTCCAAATGTGAGACCAACACGCTTCCTATTACGCCGGCGCGGCGCCGCTCTCCAATTCCCAGTAGTGACTGTTAGGCTCCTTTCAAACGTATCGACTTTTCGCCGTGTGCCGTTCACGACACGGCTTTTTCGCGGTGTGCCGCCCACGACACGACGTCGTGCTCTCAAATTACCATGGACGTCCATAGTCACCCATGGATATTTGAGAGCACGACGTCGTGTCGTGGACGGCGCACGGCGAAAAGTCGATACGTGTGAAACGAGCCTTACCTGTCTCAACATCCCAAGCTCACATTGCAAAGTTATTGGCTTTGGCCACAACTACTCAGCGTCTCTTGGCGTGGGCTCAACACCTTTCTTCTTCCTCCAGACTTGATCAGGTAGGCTTACCCCAGCACCTCCTCCACCACCACCTCCACCATCTCCACCACCTTCATCACCACTACCTCCACCACCACCACCACCACCACCACCTCCACCACCACCATCTCCACCACCTCCATCACCACCACCACCACCACCACCATCTCCACCACCACCATCTCCATCACCACCACCACCATCTCCACCACCAACACTATCTCCACCATCACCACCACCTCCATCACCACCTCCATCACCACCACCTCCACCACCTCCATCACCACGTCCATCACCACCACTTCCACCACCACCTCCATTAGAACCACCTAAACCACCTCCATCACCACCACCTCCACCATCACCACCACTACCACCTCCATAACCACCATCTCCAGCACCACCATCACCTCCACCACCACCTCCAACACCACCATCTCCACCACCACCACCACCATCACCTCCACCACCTCCACCACCACCACCTCCTCCACCACCATCACCTCCACCACCACCACCTCCACCATCTCCAGCACCACCATCACCTCCACCTCCACCTCCACCACTTCCACCACCTTCTTTGGATTTCTTGCCATGTCTGGTAGTTCTTTCCATTTACCCGGTATATATGCATATATACATACATATATGGTGAAGGTGGGTGAGGATGATATAAATCAGAATCCAAGTTTATCTCTTCAGAGAAGAAGCCTATTTGTGCGAAACTAATCAGAAATAAACTTGGATTCTGATTTATGTCTTTCTCACCCATCTTCACCAACCTGTCACAATGCCTCAATACATACATACATACATGCATACATACATATATATATATATATATATATATATATATATATACTAATAAACTTGCGGCTTTTGTTGAAGTAGTTGAAGAAAATAAATACACAAATGTTATGAGTATGGCAACAACCTCTCCTAGGCGTCCCAAGAGATGGCTTGACTGTGTGGTCCATATTGTACTTTATTTTTGGCTTTGTGGTCAAGACCCTATGGGTCGAAACGTTAAAGCATCAAAATTCTCCCATTATTCCTCCTCTGCTTCCTCCATCTTCAGTTTAATTTGTCATTGTGTAGTTAATTCAATATATATATATATATATATATTTGTGTCAATTGACATTTGGAAATAAACTCATCTGCTGCGATTCGAACCCTCACCTGAGCGAGGTGAGGGTTCGAATCCAGCAGATGAGTTTATTTCCATATATATATATATATATATATATATATATATGTAGTTATATATTTATATAATATATTTGCAAATAAATCACTTGAACACGTGATCAGAAATATGCTGGTAACCACTTAAGAAAAAGAAACACAGAAATCCCAAGCGCTTTCGTGTAATTCACATCCTCAGGGGAGAATACAGCCAAAAGAACAATACAAAGAAAATATAAACGGAAAAGTGTAAAACTAGGGGAGGTGACAAGGCGTCATACGAAAAAATATAGGAGAGGGAGGTCACAAGGCACCACACGGAAAAATTAGGAGAGGTCACAGGGTCCCACACGGAACCATGCCATTTGTCCACTCTTGGGGTTAACCAAAATCTCCTATACCGAATTGTTTACAAATGTTCTTAATTATGTAATTATCTAATTTATACAAACCATTACTTATGTTCAAATTGTATGTGTGTGTGTGTAATGGTTTGTATAAATTAGATAATTACATAATTAAGAACATTTGTAAACAATTCGGTATAGGAGATTTTGGTTAACCCCAAGAGTGGACAAATGGCATGGTTCCGTGTGGGACCTTGTGACCTCTCCTAATTTTTCCGTGTGGTGCCTTGTGACCTCTCCTATATTTTTTCGTATAACGCCTTGTCACCTCCCCCTAGTCTTACACTTTTCCGTTTATATTTTCTTTGTATTGTACTTTTGTCTGTATTCTCCCCTGAGGATGTGAATTACACGAAAGCGCTTGGGATTTCTTTGTTTCTTTTTCTTAAGTGGTTACCAGCATATATATATATATATATATATATATATATATATATATATATATATATATATATATATATTATATATATTACATACATGTATATACATACATACATATACCAAGGCTTTTTCCCCCTTACAAGGGAGGTAGCCAAAAAGGGAAAGGCATAAAAACACTCCCACCCATTTCATCCCTAAATACACTCCACACCCCTCCCACCCTCCCTCTCATCTGAGCACCTCCTGGATGACGGGTCATCCCTGCACCCTGCCCACCGCCCTGGGTCAGAAGCAGTGTCGCAAGACACAGTACATCCACAGCAAGGCCGCTTCATTTAATCGGCGACCCCCCCTCTCCGTCCCCCTTTGCATATAAGGCGAGGACGGGGAGAAATCCCTTCGGGCTGCGTCAAAATTTACTCACACATACTACCCCACCCCCCACCCCCCCGCCCATTCCTCCTCATGCAGTCACAACATCATCCATATACAACCATTCTCCACTCACCTCTGTCTTCCGTCCTCTCCCTTCCTTCCTCAACAGACATTCCCCTCTTC
>NC_134817.1:28319696-28334696 GCF_046742065.1 Oratosquilla oratoria | reverse complement strand
TCTCCGTAATCGGGACGTCGTCTTCTTTATCTGGGTGGAGAAGAGCAGCCATTAGGTGGAGATTACGGGTGTTGCGACGAGTGGAGAGTGCCTCTTGGATATGCGTAGGAAGATTGTTAGTCTGTGACTGTGACGACCATAAAGTAATGAGGTCCTGGGCGTAGGCGTCTGGACTGTGATGGAGGGCGCTGGGAGGTTGCTTCTTAACGACCCTTTTTACAAGGCGCCACATGGTCGCGATACTAGTCTGGTGATTTATGGAATCAGTGTATTTCTGCCAAGACTCTGTGTAGGCACAGTTCTGGAGGGCGACCATATTATCCCGTGCTATTTGGTACTGATGTAAAGAATCAGGTGTGGATTGCGTCTGAAAAGTATGACCAGTAGTCTGTGTAGCTCTCTCCGCTTGGATAATACGGTGGTCCAACGTCCATGAGTGAGGTACAGGGCGGCGTGGTAGGTGAGCTTTGGTTACATAGCGGCTGTAGAAGTCGTGTGTGGTATTCACTAAGGACGTGTATAGTGCGTCGGGGGATAGGAAGTCAAATGTGGGGAGGAGACTAGAGATGTACGAAATATACGTAGGGCAATATTTAGGAGGAATGGATATACGGGTCCGGTGATGAGGAGTTGGAATCCGAGATGGTATGGAGTAGTATAAACTAAGAGCAATATGGTCGGAGAAGAGAGAAGGAATTGCTTGACAGGCGACACGGGATGGCACGAGGCCAGACGTGATGATGTGGTCAACTGTGCCTCCACGTGCATGTGTGGCTCCACCAGTTTCCCATCGTGTGAGTCGGTACCGATGTATGTAGTTGAGTAGAGGGATTCCACTACGGTTGGGGACAGGGGAGGCATCACCAAGAGCAGGATGTCGAGCGTTGAAATCCCCCATATAAATCATTCCACGATTTGTAGGTACTGGGAGGGCAACAAGATTAATAACACCAGGGGCAGAGTATACGTTGCAAAGTCGAAGTTTACCATTGGCCACAGTGACTTCAATTAACTGAAAGGTCATAGTAGTATCCCTGGAGCATCGAAGGAGCTTGTGTGGCATGGATGCGTGGACGTAAGAAATGAGGCCATTCCTGGCTGGATGTATGTACGAGACATAGCCAGACAGCGTAGGTGCTGTGTCGCATGGCTGAGCACCACCGGGAAAGGCTTCTTGAATAAATATTATCTGGGGGTGATGGCGATGGACATATGCCTTGAGTGCAGTGAGTTTCGTGTTATGGCGTATTCCGAAAGCATTCCAGGAGATGACGTGAAGTGATACGAGATCAGAGAATCTTATTACTATGTGCTTTGCGAGAGCCGGATGAGGTTGGTGTTTGAATGTGGGCGCTGCCAGGCGGAGCATGGGTAGAGGAGTTCAAAGGCGACGAGAGCTTCTCTAGATGGGAGGCAACTGTATCAAGTCGCTCTGTAAGGGCTGTGACAGAGGTGATAACAACTTTGTGAGATTCAACTAGACTGGCAAGTGTGGTTGCTGTGGTAGCCTGTTGGTTAACTAAACTTTCGATACGGGCATCTATGGCATCGAATCGCTTCGTGAGGGCTGAACAGCGGGATTCGAGAGATGCAACAGCTTGGCGAAGAGCTTGTACTTCAGCAGAGTCCGTGGTGCTGGGCGTCGTGAGAGAGGTGGCTGGAAGTGGTGGTGGTAGTGATGATAGTGGTGGTCCAAGTCTTTGGGAAGTGGCCGTGGGTGTTCGCTTAGTGCAGCCATGCCAAACGTTGACCCCTGGTTTATGGCATCGGGGGCACTTCCATCGGGATGTGTCTGGTGGTGGGGATATGGAAAGTTCTGAGGTAGATGCGGAGTCGTCGGACGTGGTGGGTGGAGTGGGTGGGCGGTGAGGGCAGGAACGAGTGTCATGATTCTCCGCGCACCAGGCACACTTTGCGGGAGCGGAACAGTATCTTGAGATATGTTTGAAGCCCCAGCATTTATAGCACCATGGAATTTCATCTTTCATTTTGCGAAGCTCACAGGGAGGGAGGAAAGGTAGGAAGGGGAACTCTAAGGTAGGCGGCGGTGGTTCAAGTAGGCTCCACGTGATGACTAGTCGGTTGATTGGCGTCCCATTTTGGACGAATCTGCGAGCTGTATGTATCCCTGGATATTCCTTGGCATGAGAGGCATCGATGCTGACAGGGTATCGAGTGAGGAGGTATGTAGGGAATTTACGTGGTCTTTCCGTGGAGTCCTGGATGACTAGGCGTAAAGATAATATTTCCCCACTCGTGATACTTTTAATGATGTCTTGTCGTTGTCTTGAAACATAGACGAAACGAGATGTAATAGCTGACATCTTCACCTCAGCCAGCTCACAATCGAGACGGAAAGACTTGGCAACGTTGGAGAGCCACCGAAGTTTCACGTCACAGCTTGAGTTGTCAGGGAAAGTTAATTTGACATATTTCTCTCTGGGAGCAAAGGCAGGAGCCTGTGACGGCGAAGTATAGGACGAGATTGGGGGGGTAGGGGTGGGAGATGGTGTGATATCCTAAGCTTGTGGCTCTGTCATTGGATTCTTCTTCGATGATTTAGCAGCAGGAGAAGGTGGTGGGCTGCTATTATTGGAGACTTCATTTAGAGTGCGTTTAGCGGGGGTAAATGGTTGTGGTGCAGAGTTGCCAGATGCAGGAGAATTTCCTTGAGCGTGATGGTTGTAAGTCGTAAGTGGGGGCCATATGTTAATTGGATTTTCATCGTCACTCATAGCGAGATCGGCTTCAACGATGGCAATAGCCTGTGGCCCTGAGTAGTCCATGATTACCACGCGTTAAGATTATTCACAGGAGTTCAGGATTTATGAGGCAGTATGCGGGGAGAGCGATTCATCCATGTCGTCACAAACCTCTTACTGCGCATGCGCAGACTTGGCCGCCCCTGACCAGGAAGGTCGGAGGGATAATGTTTTCACAGTTATAGACTAAATTAGTTAATGTTCACACACCGTGATGACAAAAAATGGTAGAGGTGGTCTTATAATATCTCACAGCGCACAACGAAGGGTTGGAACACAATAACACTGCCGGAATTCTAACAAAGAGCACGGAGCTCAAAACTGTAGGACCGGTCACACGCCATATTTGTTTTCCTTCCAGTTGTCAAAGTGATATGGCGAGAGCAAACATCGTTTCGTTATGACTGTGAAGCAGACGCGCGAGTCAACTTCCAGAATCACGCAAACAGGTATATCTAACATGAAATTGATGTTATCCACTAGCACCTAACCTAATCTAACCTTAAGTAACCATTCCATAAAAAGATAGATCTTTGAAATGCAAAAACGAATGAAGTGAAAAATGTGCTCGCGTGATACTGGAATAATACCGACGGTCCTTGTCTCTCCACACAAACATTGACAGACACAAACACTCGTTGTCAGCGCGTCAGTGCCCGTCTATTTCCATTTATCTATTTATTCATTTACCTGTTCATTTATTGCATCCCTTGGTTGCCTGGTGAACGCGCGGAATAGATATTGAGAGAACCAAGGACTGAAATTAGAGTTATAACCCAGCCCCATCTTGATTGGAAATGTTCATCCAAAATATGTTCAAACTACCTCTCCTCTCCCTCTCTCTCACCCTCACATCATTCACTCAAAGCCTTGTCTTCAAAGACTTCATTATAGCTAACGTCAGGTGGTTTTATTCAGTGGCACGAGATCTCCATCATTACTGAGACTAATGTAGAAATTAGTCGCAAAATAGACAAACTGGCTACTCTTACGCGGGAGAGGGGAGTGGAACGTACGAGCAGTATGGGTTGTTGCGATTTTCTTCTTGTGTTTAATCATCTAGTGCCTCAGCGTCCAGGCTGTTTTCTAAATGATCGATAGATTTCACAAACGTTCCATTGGTCAATGGAGAGATTTGTGGTGGCGGTACACTAGCCATTTCTCGCTAGCATACTATTCACTTTTACTATTTCGCTTGAGTAGAAATGACTTTGGTTACGATATTTTGTTTTTCAAATTTCCAAATGTCAAATTACTCTTTCCTTATATGATGAGAAGCTGAATGACGAACTAGAAATTAAACCTAGAATACGAATGTTAGACACATCGTTGAGATGTTCTTACGGAAGTCGAGAATACTTTAACCGAAGTCGTTTCTGCTCAAACGAAGTAGCGAAAGCAAGTAGCATGTTAGCATAGTGTACCACCACCTCTTTGTCACGATCTATTTTGAGAAATGAACCAAAAGATTCGGAACGAAACGAATGACTGTCAACACGTAATCATTTCAACACCAATCATCTAAAATCTCATCAACACAGATTTGTCTAGTTTGAGGACAGGAATGTAAAGATGTAACGTGGAGTGTGTGTTTCTATTTGCATATCATAAAGTAATCTAATTACATTTCCTTTTGGGAAATACAGAAGTAATAAACAAATAAAATGGTAAAGGATTGATTATCTAAATAAATGGATAACTAAACAAAAAACAAAAAAAATAGATAATAATAATCATTGACCAGGATTACTTTGGCGAAAAAGTAAAAAAACATAGAAGGAAATCCAATGTTATACGGCTTTGTTCTTTCTAGATACTTCGGAGTGGAGTCGATGGCCAACGGCAAGATTGAAACCGTCTTCCTTTCTAGAAAAATAGAGCCTCTCTCTTATTTTCTCTCTCTCCCACACACACAGTGTGTGTGTGTGTGTGTGTGTGTGTGTGTGTGTGTGTGTGTGTGTGTGTGTGTGTGTGTATGTGTGTCTGTATGTGTGTGTGCCTGTATGTGTGTGTCTGGATATGTGTGTATGTGTGTGTGTGCGTGCCTGTCTGTGTGTGTGTGTCTGTATGTGTGTGTGTGTCTGTATGTGTGTGTGTGTGTGTGTGTGTGTATTCACCTTGGTCTTTTTCACCTTGGTCTTTTGGATCACGTGTTGGACTCGTGATCGACAGCTATTTTCCCTCCCGGAAGAGAACTCAGATGACGATCTATGGGTAATGCTTTGACCTTACAAGTACACACATCCCCAACTCCCCGCCCACGAGAGTTGGAGTAACGACTCGAAACGCAGCGATACTGAAATTATTTTCAGCCCTGGGCAGTATTCGAACCCGGACCGCCGTAGTGACAGTCTGGGACTCTACCAACCGCGCCACCGAGTGTGTGTGTGTGTATTCACCTTGGTCTTTTTTTATCACGTGCTGGGCCCGTGATCGATAGCTATTACCCTCCCGGCAGTGAGCTCAGAGCTCGTATGACCGATCTATGGGTAATGCTGTGACCTTACACGCACACACACACACAACTCCCCGCCCACGAGAGTCGGAGTAACGACTCGGAGCGCAGCGATACTGAAATTATTGCAGCCCTGGGCAGGATTCGAACCCGGACCGCTATAATGACAGTCGGAGACTCTACCACCCGCGCCACCGAGTCTGTCCCTGTTTGTGTGTGTGTGTGTCTGTATGTGTTTGTGTGTGTATGTGTGTGTTTCGGTCACAAAGTCTTGTTTCCACTTCGTGTCTTGTTCTGGTTGAGGCCAGACGACTCTGTTCGCCCCAGTGGGACTCTTTGTCCTTGAGCGAACTGAAATCTGTACAAATGCATTTTCTTCAGGTATTTGCTATAATGATTTTCCTCTAATTTACGATTTTATTAAAATTTGAGTCGTTTCCATATCCTCAAACCACTCCCATCCATAGACGAAAGTCGAGGGATGATGGTTCGAACCCTGCCACCGGCGAAGTTAAACCAAGGGCATAGTTAATAAAATTCCAAGCTACAAAGTCCTCTGTAAGGGGCACCGTCCTAGCCTCCTGATGTGGGGTTGAGTGGGTTGTGACGGTCAACTAAATCAACCAATAAAACCCCCCACCTTCTATTTTCTCTAACCTCCCTCCCAACCCTTGAGGTAGTGTTTCGTAGATATTGTGTGGCCATGTACAACCACACACACACACACACACACACACACACACACACACACACACACACACACACACACACACACACACACACACACACACACACACACACACACACACACAACGTACACGCACACACACGCACACGCAGACACACACACACACACACACACACACACACACACACACACACACACACACACACACACACACAGACACGTACACGCACACACACACACACACACACACACACACACACATACACACACGCACACACACAAGATTTAAACGTCTGGTACGTGGGAAGTGAAAAGTAAAAAAGAATATGATCAGTATTGACAAAAGGAAGAGGATGAGGAGGAGGAGGGAGACACAGTGGGCGGGACAGTTAATCCATCTGATTGCTACGGTAAGTTTGAAGATGAAGAATAAAAGGAACCCGTGCCCTGGCCTGGACAGTGAAAAGGAGCGGGGAAGAGGGGATGGAAAAGAGGGGAGAGGCACCAGAGGCGGGAGGGGAGAGTGAAGGAAAGGGCCAAATGGCTTGAGGAATAAAAGAGGGTGAGGAAAAAGGAAGAACCGAGCAAGAGATGGATGACTGGAGACAAGAAAAGAGGGTCATCTGTGGAGGAGGAGGAGGAGGAAGAGGAAGAGGAGGAGGAGGAGGAAGGGGGAGAGAGCGGGGTAAGGAGGGGAAGGAAATGAGGGAGGAAAGTCGTAGCAATGGGAAGGTAGACCGGGTGGGGGGGGGGGGCAAAGGAAGGAGGTCAGAGGACGCTGAGGAAGATTCGCCAGACCTGCCACGGTGATGTAGTCGGATAGACAAGGAAATGAGCGAGAAGGAAAGAGGATATGGACGTCATAAAACACGAAGAAGGGGGAAAGAAGAATGATAAGCGAGCATACAATAAGGATAATCCCTTTAAGACAAAGAAGATGTATACGGCGCTGATCTCAGAGGAGATAGGTTGATGCTGGGAGGGTTTCAATAAAGCGACGAGAAGACGAGTGAAAATATAATTTATACCTTGTTTTATCAATGTTCTATCATTTTTTCTTCATATTTTTGCGTCTCTTTCGTTAGCGAGACTGTTAATTTTTTTTTTATATAGTATATTTTGGTATTATGCACTCTTTTTTCATGCTATTCTGTCAATTTGTAGATTCACTGAAGATGTCAATCTGATTGCCGGAACGTTCGGGAAATCAATCTTAGATGTTGTTCGTCGCCTGTTTGTTTATCCTCCTGGCTCTTGAACTACGGTTTCCCACGAACACGCCTATTTCGGATATATCAAGTGTTGTTAGGATTTCTTAACACCTTTTGATAAGCCATCGATAAACTCGGATCACATGGTCAGAGGATTGCTGGAAACGGAAGAAATAAACGAGGCGGACACGAAAATTACGCAGGCAGAGGTGAGAAACAAGATGTTCTACTAATGGGGCAGATGGGGCCATCACCAAGTAAAGCTATCCTGAGATACAGAAAGAAAAAGTAAACTGATTATGCAAAAAGAAAAGAAAAGAAAAGAAGAATATATATATATATATATATATATATATATATATGTATATATATATATACATATATATATATATATTATATGTACAACACTGAATGGGTCCCAGTGATTAGAGATACATTTTATCAACCACAATCCACTTTAATTCTAAGCCATATAGGCGTACCACGTTACAATTTCTGCATGCGCCTATATGGCTTAGAATTAAAGTAGATTGTGGTTGATAAAATGTACATATATATATATATATACATACACACACACGTTGATGGGTTTAACGTCACCAATTCCTCCCATCGGAAGCCTAGGACGTTGCCCCTTACAGAGGACTTTGTATCGTGATATTTAACGAACCATGCCCTTGGTTCAACTTCGCCGGTGGCAGTATTCGAACTGCCATCCCCTCGTCCTTCGCCGCAATTAACGACGCCCTAACCCGCTCAGCCAGCGAACTTCCCTAGCCAGGGAACTTCCCTAAATAGACATGTAAACGAATAAAATACAGAACGACAATAACAATAATGATAACGACAATAATGATGATAATAGTAATAATAATAATGAAAATAATAATAATAACCGCTAGTGTGAACAGGGCCTAAACCCAAGGTACGCAGAATGGAGAGAGGTATCTTGACGCTGGAATACACCAGAGAGAACATCAGAAGTCAGGTTGGCTAGCTGGAGGAAAAGAGTAACTGGATTCATGACCAATGAACTCAAACAGAAAATAGTGATTGTTTATAACGGTGTACGAGTATATCCAAAAGGGAAGTTGGATCCACTCATGACATACCATTGTTTGTGCATGCATGCGCGGGCGCGTGTGTGTGTGTGTCTGTGTGTGTGTGTGTGTATGTGTGTGAGTGTGTGTGAGATTCACCTTGGTCTTTGGATCACGTGTTGGACTCGTGATCGACAGCTATTTCCCTCCCGGAAGAGAGCTCAGAGCTCGTATGACCGATCTATGGGTAATGTTATGACCTTACACGCACACACACACCCAACTCCCCGCCCACGAGAGTTGGAGTAACGACTCGAAGCGCAGCGATACTGAAATAATTTCAGCCCTGGGCAGGATTCGAACCAGGTACCGCCTCTACTAACTGCGCCACCGAGTCGTGTGTGTGTGTGTGTGTGTGTGTGTGTGTGTGTGTGTGTGTGTGTGTGTGTGTGTGTGTGTGTGTGTGTGTGTGTGTGTGTGTGTGTGTGTGTGTGTGTGTGTGTGTGTGTGTGTGTGTGTGTGTGTGTGTGTGTGTGTGTGTGTGTGTGTGTATGTGTGTACATAAAAGATGTACATGAGAAAAAAAAATAAAGATGGCGCAGGAGGCTGGATAACGAAACTTTTTGTAAATACTGAAACAAGTCGAACACTTATATTTCCTTAGTTCATTCATTTACTAATTAATTTGTTTATTTATTATTATTTTTTTTTTTGTGATTTTGCTTCACCTTGTGTACTCCTATTGGCGAGAGTGTGTTCGTTAGGGAGGAAGGGGAGGTGGGGGGGGAAGCTCTGCCGGTTGACATATCTTTGTCCCCCCAACATGATACGTTCCCCCCCCTAGAGGTTCTACTGTATCCCCCCCCTCCATACAGTAGTTCAATGTACGTGTCAACGAACGACGCTACTTCGTCTACCGCGCGCCGGGCAGGAAAGGAGACGCAAGAAAATGTCTAAAATGTTTTACGAAGCCCAAGACTTTTGACTTCGAGCCACACTTCAACCTCAACCTGGTCTGTCCGGGTCCGATACAAAGGAGAGGTGTTGTGGTCGCAATTTAGACCACAGCATTTTCCATCATCGTTGTAGTCTTAATTTAGACTACAACAGAGGAAAGTAAGGGGAGGGGAGGGAAGGGAAGGGAAGGGAAAGGGAGCGGAAAGGAAGAACGGACGAGGGGCAGCAGAAGGGGTGAGGAAAAGGAAGGGAAGGGGAGGGAAGAGGAGGGAAGGAGAGGGAAGAGGAAGGAAGGGGAGGGAAGGGAGGACAGATGAGGGGCAGCAGAAGCAGGACGGGAAGTCAGAGGGATGGAGAAATGGAAGGGAGGTGGAGGGAGGGGAGTGAATTGGAGTGAATTGAATGCTGGATTGGGGAGAGGTGGGAGGGGAGGGGAGGGTGGGGAGTCGGAGAAAGGAGAGGAAATGGAGGGAAATGGAGAGGAGGGGAAGGGAAAAAAAGACAAGGGAAAAAGGAGAGGAGAGAAGAGGAGAGGAGGGGAGGGGAGGAGTGATAAGGGCAGGAAGGAGAGATGAGAGGATGGGAGGGAAGGAGAGATTAGGGGAGGGAAGGGAAAGAGAGAGGGGACTTGGAGGGAGAGGAGGGAGACGAGGGAGAGGAGGGAGAGGAAGGAAAGAAGGGAGAGGAGGGAGAGGAGGGAGAGGAGGGAGACGAAAGACGCGCGACGTCAGATTATAAGAAAACGAAGGAAGAAGGAAAAAAAAGGTGAAAACTGCAAGACAGCATGTCTGTAGAGCGCGGGATGGGGCGGTGAAGAGACTAGGAAATATGATCGATATGAGGGAGGCGTGAGAGAGGAGGAGGAGGAGGAGGAGGAAGAGGAAGAGAGAGAGAGAGGTGTTGGACCGCTTGTGGCTTGTCGGAGGAAGGTGAAATGACCTCAACTCAAGTTTCAGATAAGAAGGTGCAGAGCGATATAGATTTTCTTACCACGAGCAAGAAGTGCAACTGGCGTCACTTCCAAGTACTATAGGCCCTGGCGTCTTCCAAAAGAGACACCACGTGAGGACGGAGCCCTTACTAGTTCGACGTTTCGCTTGTTATTACAGCTTTATCAAGTACCGTGCACTTGATGAGGGCTACGTCATCACACGGTACTTCTTTTGGTCGACTTATGGGTAATTGCCTGTTACACACATACAGTCCTTGGCATGGCACGTGTTTCTCTAAAGGGTGGGATTGTACTATTTGTATGACATGATATCAACATAGCTAAAATGGCATTTAAACCTCTCCCCCCTCCCCCGGGAAATAGAAGTTGATTTAGCATAAGCAAACCGTATCTATGAGTATCTTGCAAAGGTCAATAAGATTAGACCACGGGTGTGCAACCCTTGGCACGCGTGCAAAACCTGGCACACTAAGGACGTTTTTTTTTATCCGGCACTCGAAACTCAGAGCTCACCTTAAAAAAGATAACTAGTAAATCTCCAGCTTCTTTTGTATGACCATTGGTGATCGCAAGCTGCGTTGGGCGGCGGATTGGGGCACTTATGAGAGGTAAAGGGAGGGAGCCCCATACTCGTATGTAGACCTATAATAATTCTACTCCGTTGGCACGCGAGAAAAATTTGTGTCAAAGATTTGGCTGATATTGGCACCCATACTTAAAAAAGATTGCCCACCCCTGAACTGGACTAATGTACAAATGACCTCCGCTTGTGGGATTCGAACCCTAGGCCGTGTGATTAAGAGGCTCAGACGATACCACTTGGGTACTGTAATTATTCAAACGATCTTAAACCAACTGTATTCTGTAACCGAGTCAATATACACTGGAACAATTTATATTCCTCACAACACTTGACCAGTTGTTTCAAGATGTGTACGATATAATGTTAAATACATTTCGTCCTGGAATGTGACTATGGATGAATGGTTTCGACTTTAGAACTGGTCGTTAACTATGCTTGGTTATACTCTATGGCCCTGTTCACACTAGCGGTTTGAACCTCGCGCACACCGCGGCGGTATCGCACAATCAGGAAAAACTGCGCGGTTGTTTGCGAACGCCTCCATTGTGAGAAATGTAGCGTGGGTCAAAAATTTTGTTCGTGATTGTACCAGTATCTAAACATCAGGCCTTAGTCGCCTATCACACGTACCGACTTTTCGCCGTGAGCCGTCCACGACACGACGCCGTGCTCTGAAATAACCATGGGTATCTATGGGCGTTTTAAGACGTCGCGACCACATGTGAAAGCGTCCATAGGCACCCATTGTTATTTGAGAGCACGACGTCGTGTCGTGGACGGCGCATGGCAAAAAGTCGATACGTGTGAAAGTAGCCTTACTCTGCTCATGGAAAAGGAAATACAGATAGTTTTCCCTATTGGGCATTTCTGAAACTCATATGTCTCCAATATTAGGAGCTGAAAATTGTGAAATATAGAAAAACCGAAAGACTTTTTTTCAGAATATTTAAACTTCTCCCCCCCCCAAAAAAAAAAAAAATACAAAGAGAAATGTAAACATAACTGAAGTGTATCATTTGCAAAACATCAATCTCCACTCAAAAAAAGAACAAAAAAGAACAAAAAAGGAAAAGAAGAGAGAGAGAGAGAGAGAGAGAGAGAGAGAGAGAGAGAGAGAGAGAGAGAGAGAGAGAGAGAGAGAACATGTATATACATACTGATCACGTTCAAACATGTGTGTAGTGGAGTGGAAGAACGCTCCAAGCGCCATTTTTTTTCCTAACGCCAGAAATTACTCCTAAAGTTAACCAATATTAAAACAGATATATGTACGTAGAACTGCCCCCCTGTGAGCGAGGTGGGGTTGGCGAATGGGGTTTCTATGTAAATATATAAGATATATGGGCGACTTCTATTTTTTTAAATGACGCTTGGACTTGGAGCGTTCTCCCGCGGTGCTACTCATATACACTCCTTCCTTTCTATTATTTCTTCTCAAATCGGCTCTACACCACATTTAAACCACACTTCTTCGGTACGGTAGTGTCCTTAAGGATAGACCCGCTGGTTAACACTACCAAAACACCATTCCACAGATCCACAACGACAATCAAGAACAAACACTTACGTTTCCCTGAAGCTCGCCTGAAGCTCAGACAGTGCTCACCTGAAATGTCACGGGAAAAAAAAGAGAGAGAGAAGGAGGTTAGAGCAATAAATAACGCAGAACAGAAATAATAATCAATAAGTAAAAGCAGCCGCCCGCCGGGCGACCTACGCGGGGGGACGGCGGCGGACGCAAAATAGCTTGCCCATCAGATAAGACTAAAAATCCGGATCTCTAGCGCTGGCTGCGTGGAGCCAGATAAATGCAGGGGTATTAATAGATTGGCATGGGGAAAAGTATCTGCATATGTGAAAAGACAGATTAATTTTAGAATGCCAGATATATAAATACGCCACAGTGCGCACGCTCGTACACACACACACACACACACGACCACACACACACATACACACACAAAATTTAAAAGGAAAAATATATAACTGGTTGAGTATTCAGTGTACAGGATTTATAAATGATTAAAATAGAGAATCTAGAGCTAATTAGTATGAAACAAAAAAAGAAAAATACGTATACATATATGTACAGAATAAATCCATTCTTACGTTTACATAGATCTAAGGCTGTACCCATATATCCTCGTACACCTACACGCATACATATATATATATATATATATATATATATATATATATATATATATATATATATATATATATATATATATATATACATATACAGGTACATTGGGACAAGTTGATGAAGGTGGAAAAAGAAGTCACGGGTCTACGAGTAGTTCCGAGTTTCTGAGTTTATTCCTGACCGGTTTTGCTCTATGCTTCTTCAGAGGAATGTGACTTTGGGCTGAAGCTGGCGGTATACATAGTAAGAACAGAACCGCGTTCCCTCCTTGGAGGTGGGCTCCGTTTTGTTGTACAATAATTTACAATTTTTAATACAGTGTACAATAATTTCCATTATTTTATGTAAAAATTATACTACTATTTATTAATTATATTATATCTTATGTAATACAACAAATACGATGAGATGTCATATAGAACGTTACACCACTTCAAATTATCACATTATTATTATTATTATTTTCATTCTGTCTGAATATGTTATTTATACTATTATTCATTTATTATTTGCACTACATATGTAAAATTATACCAATATTAATATTTTTGATAATATCTTATGTCATACAACAATATGCGATGTGATGTCATAGGACATCACGTCACTTCAAACTATCACATTGTTTCAATTTTATTTTATTTTATTCTATTTCATTTTGCCTGGATATGTTATCATTCCATTATTTTATATTATAAGTTATCTTGTGACACTTTTCGGGTTTTCCACATCTTTTACACCACTCACTCATTTCACTTACACTGTTACACCCTCGGTCAACATTCCACACACACCGGAGCTGTATCTAACATCTATGGTTTAATAGGTACACCACAAAAATTTCAAATTATTGTACACTGTATTAAAAATTGTAAATTATCGTACAACAAAACGGAGCCCACCTCCAAGGAGGGAACGCGATCCTATTCTTACTATGTATACCGCCAGCTTCACCCCAGAGTCACATTCCTCTGAAGAAGCATAGAGCGAAACAGGTCAGGAATAAACTCAGAAACTCGGAACTAGACCCGTGAATTCTTTTTCCACCTTCATCACATATATATATATATATGAGAAATCACATAACTCGTGATTCTAAATATGCGGAAAAACCACCATTTGACGAGAAATATAATAGAATCCAGTCTGATCAAAGATACATTTGTCAATAACTTAAATTTAAGTCATGGTATGTATAAATTAGACAATTTTATTGTGAAAAAAGTAGTAGCCCATACGTCCGTTGCCGCGAACGGGTCAGGTTGACATTAGAGCCTCACAACCTTTCCTGGTTCCCTCCCTGACCTCATACTCTTTGTATATATTCTTGTGTACTTTTTCTTTTCTATGTACCCTGAGGATGTCTGAATAGACGAAAGCGCTTGGTCATCAGTTTTTCTTTTTCCTTGGTGGTTTTTCCGCATATATATACATACACACACACACACACACACACACACACACACACATATATATATATATATATATATATATATATATATATATCAAGGACTACTATTACACAGGACGTGCACACCCAGATTCTGGCGCCGCTAATGGAGGCCAGTCCAATATGCTACGAGCAGTGGTGTAAGGTTGTGTCGCTGCGTCTTTCGCGCGTGGCTGCATTTAGAAGTGGATAGTGTTTGTTTACATAGGTTCTAGCTTATTTTGTTTATTTGTTTGGTTCTTCATAGGTTTTTTCTTGCTGATTTTATTTATTCAAAATGCCGAATAAGTGTGGTGTTGTGAACTGGAACGGTAATTATAACAAGGATAACAGGTGCCGAGTGTTTCGACTGCCAAAAGACCGTTATGAAAGACAGAAGCGGCTTGATGTGCTACCACCACATAATAACTTTGTTGTTGAATCTGACAAATTTTTCATTTGTGAGTTTTCCATGAATGGTTATTGTTTTGCTCTTGAATCATACCCCAAGTGTAGTTATTAACAACTCAGACACTTTTTGGTGCTGCCAAGCAAACGCAAGCTGCAATACATCACTTCATCTACGAGTATTGACAAGGATCAGGTGATGAGGAATACATTTGCCAAAGTGAAGACACTGCAGCAGAGGAATGTATTTCTCTTGATAGATGAAGTATAGATTCGGCCAACTGTTGCATTTTTCTGGTGGGGTTCTGAGTGGCATGGCAGTGAACATGCCAGACTACAAGGCCACTTCTATGCTATGTATTATGATGA
>NC_134817.1:28297196-28304696 GCF_046742065.1 Oratosquilla oratoria | reverse complement strand
GACAGGAGACCTTTTGATCCATATCTAGGTCGGATGCAAAAAAAAAAAAAAAAAAAAAAAAAGCACCACCTTTTCCCTGTGTACCAGGATAACAAATGTAGGTGGCAGTCACTGACAGCCCTCGGGATCAAACCGGGTCCTGCTTCATTACGAGGCGAGCTCGGGGCCCAACGCGCTGGGGGCGGCACATCAATGCAGGAGATGCGTTGCAAGAGCAATTCAACCATCAAACTCATTAATTAATTGATAGACAGGAAGACGAGGCTCATTGGGTAGGTGTGTGTGGGTGTAGGTGTGTGTGGGTGTAGGTGTGTGTAGGTGTGTGTCAGTGTGTGTGTGTATGTATGTGTGTGTGTGTATGTATGTGTGTGTGTGTATGTATGTGTGTGTGTATGTATGTGTGTGTGTGTGTGTGTGTGTGTGTGTGTGTGTGTGTCAGTGTGTGTGCCAGTAAATGTATAAGTGTGTCTGTGTACCTAAGTGTGCGCGCTCTCGCACGTGTGTGTGTATGTGTCTTTATGTACTTGTATTGCCTATCTCACTGTATTTACCTAACCGAATTTAATTATCATATACATGATGAGACCTATACTCGTGAAGTCCCGTCTTTGTGCGAATTCGTTAATGGATTTTATACTATTTCTTAATTTGCATTGTTCCATTAGCCAAATCTTCAGTGAGGATTTTTTTTCAGTATCCTTCAAACGGTGTCCGGACATAATCCCTCCTGGACACAATCCCCCCGGACAAAATCCCTCCGGACAATATTCCTCCTGGACTGAATCCCCCCAAGACAATATCCCCTCTGGACAGAATCCCTCCTAGACTATATGTTTATTTATATATTTTAATATATTAATGTATCCTCAGATGAGAGGAAGGGTGGGAGGGGTGTGGAGTGTATTTGGGGATGAAATGGGTGGAAGTGTTTTTATGCCTTTCCCTTTTTGGCTACCTCCCTTGGAAGGGGGAAAAAGCCTTGGTATATGTATGTATGTATTTTGATATGTATTCTCATATAATATTTGACTGTATATGTGAGTGTATGTTTATTGATTTATTTTAATATATATAATATTTTCATATATGTTTGTATGGTGTGGTAGTGAAACAAAAAACTTTTTTCATAAATGATTTATTGAAACAAGTATATAAATATCTGTACTGTATGCATTAGCACCTCGGTAAGGTAACGTAATATGTTAATTGCTTTGCATGTGATGGTATAAAATAGGAGAGCTGCTAATCTGAATAATGTGGGGGGATTTTGTCCAGCCCGTTCACTTCTGTGGAGGGATTCTGTCCAGGAGGGATATTGTCAGGAGTTATTTTGTCCGGGGGGATTGTGTCCGGGAGGGATTATGTCCCGGATCCCTTCAAACATCCTTCTCGGTTCCTTTCCAAGTCCTCTTATCCTTCTTCTATTCCACACTCGTAAGTCATCGTTGATTATAACCATCAGTCCCATATCGACTTTCCTTCCCTCTTTTCTTCTTCTAACGGTGTTAGAGGGAGAGGAGCCTACACCTGGAGACGCTGAGTAGCTGCTGCCGAAGCTGTCACCTTTGCCCTATGAGCTTGGGCTGTTGGGGGCAGGTAACAGTCACTATTGGGAATCGCAGAAGAGCACGGGACTTGAACCTACAATTAAGCAAATGGGAGGCCAGCATGCTTCTGATTTCGCTACTAGCGCACAGGCTATTTAGCATACCTTTGTATGTTCTGTGAATGGTTGGTGTTCTTACGTATATATATATATATATATATATATATATATATATATATATATATATATATATATATATATATATATATATATATGTATATATATATGTATGTATATGTATATATATATATGTATACATACATATATGCAGAGTTCACTAGGAAGAGGAAAAACACACGGAGTCCGAGCGCTTTCGTGATATATTCATATTATCAAGGAGTATAGAAAAGTGAGTACAAAAAAGTGGAGATACAGAGTATAAATAGGACAAGTGAGACATTTACCCTCCTCTCAAGCCTGAAAGCTCAGGTTGGGATCCCTCGGCGAGGTCGTGGAAACAGAGAATTATTATCACATTAAGTTTTGAAATATGTACTATTTATGTTATTGACAATATACGGATCTAATTTATATAATACTAAACTATTATTAATAATTTGGTCATAATTGCATTTGATAATTCCTGACTCTATATTTCTTTCTGTTATCTTACACTGTATAATCTTTTAAGCATTTTTCCAGTCAATGGAATGGTCAAATTCACGAATATGTTTAAAAAGGGCACTAGATATTGGCCCTTTTTAATACTGTTTTTATACTGTTTAATTCTAACCTCTAATTCTTTTCCTGTTTGACCTACATAACATTTGTCACATTTGCTGCAAGGTATTTTTTATACACAGCCTGTAGAGTTACCAGGAGAATTTTTTATGAGAAGATTTTTTTTTAGCGTTGTATTATTTTTTGAAAGCTACATTTACATTGAAATTTTAAGTATATTGGGAATCTAAGATTTTCATTAAAAGGAAGTACAAGTAATTTCTTTTCAAACTTTTGTTTTCGTTCACCTTTATAGAATATCCTTTTAGCTTTTTTTTAACATTTGTCCAAAAAGAATTTGGGATATCTCAACTGTGTTCCGATGTCATAAATTTTGGTCATTTCATTATCCATAAATTCTGGGCTGCAGATGCGCAAGCCACGAAGGAACATGGAAGAAAATACTGACTGTTTAACTCTATTATGGTGAGCAGAATATTTATGTATATAGGTGTTGACATTGGTTGGTTTTCGGTAAATACTATATTTAAATTTCCTATTGCACCTATGAATGTTACAATCTAAGAAAGAAATGCATGCATTTTTTTCAATTTCTGCAGTGAATTTTATAGAAGGAACCAAATGATTCAATTTAGGTACAAAGGCATCAACATTTTCATTGTTCGTCGACATACCGAAACCATTTGATCTTTTTGGGAAATATGTTTGCTAAAAGCTTGGTCTCAAAAAAATTCCATGTAGATGTTGCTTAGAACGGCTGATAGAGGATTTCCCATCGCCATCCCAAATTCCTGTTTATAAAATTTTCCATTAAACTCAAATTAACAGGATTTGATACATATCTCAATAAGGTCAATAACGGTTTTAGTATCATAAGAAAGATTGTGGTGTGGTAATTCTTCCGTTAGAAATTCAAGCAGGTCATTAACTGGAACACGGGTAAATAGAAAAGTAACGTCAAAGCTGATCATAATCTATCTCAAGTCTATTCAATTGATCAATAAGATCAATATTGTTCTTGACATTTGCTTCTGATATTTTTCCTACAATTGGGTTCAATAGAGTCACGAGCCATTTGGACAGTTTGTATGTTGCTGATCCTTTTGAACTTATAATAGGTCTAACAGGGTTGTTTTCTTTGTGTACTTTGATTAATCCATACATATAAGGTAAATTTGGTGAAATAGACATAAATTTCTTGATCAAATTGTCGTTATTCTTAAATATACTTTTAATTTTCTTATTAAAAGAGTTGATCACCAAGTCCAACGGATTTTTTATTAAGCTTACAATATGTCTCGGTGTCACTAAGAATTTCTTTCATTTTTTTTCTAGGTAATCAGTTTTGTTCATTATGACTAAAGTATTCGATTTGTCTGCTTTAGTGATATGAATGTCTTGGTCTTTCCTGAGTTCTTTAAAAGTATTTTCGAATCTTAAAGGACAATTAGCATTGCTATTTTTTGCCATTGCACCATATATTATTCCTTTGTAAATACTAGGGGTGAGCAGAAAGTAATAACCGTCGGACTCGTCGCTGAGACCCTATACGGGGGGGGGGGGCGGGGAGCAAGGGGCAGCAAGTGTTGCCTGTTGTTACATGTTTGAGCTTGTCGCTGTTTGTCTAGCTTACATTTTATCGTTGCGCTGTGCGATTGCGTCATTGTTGGTTTGCCTCTCTAACCGGAAACATGGATTTTTCGAAAGAAGGCTGCAGATTCTACACCTTCACAAGGTGGAAACTCGGGAAAAAAGCAACGGAGATCAAAGAGGAATTGTTGCAAGTTTTTCCCGAGTCTACTCCATCACTGGAAACTGTTTCCCGCTGGATTCGAGCTTTCGCAGCCGGAAAATTGCAGCTAGAAGATGATCATTGTCCTGGCCGCCCTCGGACATCCGTGACCGAAGCAACGACGGTCCGTGCGCGGGCCATCATTGACGAAGATCCAACTGTTACTCTTCGATTCTTATCCTTGGAGCTCGGTGTCAGTTATGGGAGCGCACATGACATCATGCATGAACACTTAGGGCTGAGGAAGAAGTGTGCTCGATGGATACCTCATTTGCTTACGGAAGAGCAGAAGAGCGAACGGGTGCGGCTTTGTCGTCTATGGCTGGCTGAATTCGAGCCAAATGGTCCGAAACGGTTCTCAGATGTAGCTACCGGAGATGAGTGTTGGATTTCTTTCTTCACCACCAGAGACAAGCAGTCTAACATGGTGTGGTTGAGTGATGAAGAACCTCGACCTCAGATTCTGAAGGAAGGATTTCGCAGCAGGAAGCGCTTTTCACCATCTTCTTCAATTCACAAGGACCAATGTGTGTGGATGTAATGCCTCAACAGTGTACTATCACAGCCCAGTACTACACTGATCACGTCCTTCCTCGAGTCCTGGAATATCAGGCCAAGACTGCACCAACCCGTCGCCGATCGCGCCTTTTGCTGCACCATGACAATGCTGCCCCCCACAAAGCTCGCCTCACTGTGCAGTTCCTGGAGCAGCAGGGGATCACACTTCTCCCCCACCCACCCTACTCGCCTGACCTTGCTCCCTGTGATTTTTGGTTGTTTCCAAAGATCAAGGGTGCGATCGCAGGGAAGCTGTTTCATCGCATCCAAGATCTGGCGCGAGCAGTCAATTCAGAACTACGAGGTATATCGGCTTCTGAGTACCGTGAGTGCTTCATGAAGTGGCGAAAGAGGATGGAACGTTGCATAGAGGCAGGAGGGGAGTACTTTGAAGGAATGTAGGCCACTATTTGGATTTACCTCTGTACCGTGAAAATATATGGTATCACTGTCATTACTTTTTGATCACCCCTCGTATATAAGTCTTCTACTGTTAGATCACAAAATTTATCTAGATTACAAAAAGATTTAGTGATTTCTACACTTTCTATTCCTTGTTTTGTTGTTGCGAACTTCAAACCGTAACCTAGTGTGGCCTTTTCGTTACCGCTTAGAACTTTATTAAATAGGTTAATCACAAAGTCTGGGTTGGCATGCATGTCTCAATCCCTATTATCAATCAAGCTTTTCAATTTTTTTGTTGAACTTAGTTTCAATTTTTAAACATACAATACTTAGTTTGTTGTAGATATTGTCAAATAATAACGGTTTCCAATTATCAGGCATAAACTCAAGTTGCGGCTAAAGTTAATGAAAAAGCGCTACAACGAACAAGTGATCCCGAAATCTATTTTACCAAATAGAATTTTTAAACTTTCTGATAAACCGTTTGATGAATTCCAACGTCTTATCCTCAAAAACACATTATAATAACAAACATCGAAGTAAAAGAAGCATTTCATGTGTTAAGAGAAAGGAAAAATGCTTTTATGAATACCATACCTGATAATTGGAAACCGTTATTACTTGGCAGCATCTACAACAAACTAAGAATTGAATGTTAAACTAAAAATTTTTTGATGAAAAGTTTGTTAGTTTAACTCGTGCTTTTGATCGATTTGGTGTCCAAGTTGTCTTTAAAAATAACAACACTGTTAAAAACAGGTTGATCAAAAATTCACCTACTTGTAATGAAGGCTGTGTTTATAGTATCCCTTGCAAAAATTGTAACTTTAATTATATTGGACAAACAGGCAAGGATTTGATATTGAAAATAAACCAACATAAATATAACATCAGAACAGGGCAAGTTCCAAGTGGGTTGTTTTTGCATTTAATGGATTTTAATCATTGAATTGTTTGGGATAACACAAATAAAATTGTCTTAAGTAAGGACGTTAAGGGGAGGAATATCATAGAAGCATGTTATGTAAAAGCTTCATTTGAGAACAACATGAATATGAATATGGGAATGTATAAATTAGATAACTTTATAACATACAAAATTGTTGACAGTAGCCGGCTCAAACGTCCGGCAGTGCTGAGAGAGTGAGGTCGCAATTGGACCCGTCCTAATTCCCCCCTAGTGTGCTTCTTTTGTATATATATATTGTCACTGTTTCCTTACTCTGTGCCTTTGAAAAATGTTTTAAATAGACGAAAACGTTCGGTCACCTTTCATTTTATTTTCCAAGTGGTTTATTACACATTTTGTGAATCACGTGTTTTTGTGATTTATTCGCATACACACACACACACACACACACACACACACACACACACACACACACACACACACACACACACACACACATATATATATATATATATATATATATGGGGGGGGGTTTCACCCCTATGGCATTTTTCAATCTGGCGCCAATCAACTTTTTGAAGATTTTTTCCTTTAACATTTTGTCCATTAGTGGAATGCAACTTATGTGCGTCGGCAATTTCATAAGTCTCTCCAGTAATCTTCTTGAAATCTTTTTCAGATGATAAAATTTCCAATACTCCACGGTCCTTTTCCTCTTTCCCTCTTGTAAATGCTTCATATCCCTCCTGACAGTATTCTTACTTTGATTAATTCCCAATATTTTACATATTTTCAATAAAATTATTTTTCCACCTCTTGTTCCATTCACATATCTAAACCTAGATCTGTCTGTAACAAATTAAAGACATGAAAACATATCTATAGAAATGAACATTACAAGTGAGGACGGAGCCCATAGTAGGACGTTTCACTTATTACAGCTTTTCCAAGTATATAGTCGTGATACACATGACTGAGGTTAAATAAGACGGCTATATACTTGAAAAAGCTGTAATAAGAAGCGAAACGTCGCACTAATGAAATCTCCGTCCTCACTTTTGGTGTTTATTTCGATATGTATGTTCTTGTGTCCTTAATTTGTTACAGACAGATCTAGGTTTAGATATATGAATGGAACAAGAGGTGGAAATTCAATTGACTTGTCGGGAACTGCCCCTTTTCATATATATGAGAACATAGGAATGGAGGAAGCTGCAATAGACCATAAGGCCTACACTAGGCAGTTCGATGTACCTATTATCCTTATAAATAGTTAACTAATCTCTTAAAACAACCAATTGTTTCAGTGCTCACTACATAGTTACTAAGTCTATTCCATTCATTAACCTCACCGTTGGTAAACCAGTTCTTGTCTATTTCCTTCTTAAATCTAGATTTTTTCCATTTTAATTTCCTTACTACGAGCTTTGCCCAGCTATCTTAACAACCATCCTCATCTTATAACATTTTCATGGTCTTTGCATCATTGGTATACCTCTTTTGTTTCATCCATTGTGCTGTCGACGTAGATCAACAGCATCGCTGGTC
>NC_134817.1:28287196-28294696 GCF_046742065.1 Oratosquilla oratoria | reverse complement strand
CACACACACACACACATGGCGCTGTGGTTAGAGCTCTGGCCTGCCACTACGGAGGTCCGGGTTCGACCCTCGCCCGGGGCTGAAATAATATCAGTATCGCAGCGCTGAGGGGTGTTACTCCAACTCTCGTGGGCGGGGAGTTGGGGGTGTGTGTGTGTGCAAGGTCATAGCATTACCCATAGATCGGACCTACGAGCTCTGAGCTCTCTTCCAGGAGGGAAATAGCTGTCGATCACGAGTCCAACACGTGATCCAAAGACCAAGTGAATACACACACACACACACACACACAGGTACACGGCTTGACAGCGCAGTGGTACCGTTCGTAACCACTAATCTAGTAGTCCGAGTTTGATTCTCGCCTAGGGCTGAAGTACTTTCAACATCGTTGCACTGCGAGCCGGCACTCCAACTCTCGTGGGCAAGGAGTTGGGTGTGCGTGTGTGTACAAGATCACACAATTACCCACAGATCAGGCATACATGAGCTCTAAGCTTTCATCCGGAAGGGTAATAACTGTTGATCACGAGTCCAGCACGTGAGCCAAGACCATGGCGAATCTCTCTCTCTCTCTCTCTCTCTCTCTCTCTCTCTCTCTCACACACACACACACACACACACACACACACACACACACACACGGACACGCACACGCACACGCACAGGAAGCATTCAGCAAACCTTACTAAACACATATAACGTTTGTTTATGAGTATTTCACACATTTTCAAAACTTATAATAATTCCGCAAAGTAATCACTGTGCAAAAATGGTGAAATAACGAGCAACAAGCGCCCTGTTCACATAATGAATAGTCAAAGGAGAGTTTAAAAAATTCTGACTGAGCCTCCAAGCCTCCTCTTTCCTATTCTCTATTTACTCTGTTTGAGAAAATGAGTACGTCCAAGTATATACGTAATTATGATAGTCTTCCACATATGATATATATATATAAATATATATATATATATATATAAATATATATATATATATATATATATATATATATATATATATAGATAGATAGATAGATAGATAGGGAGAGAGAGAAGGGGAGGGGGTGAGTGAGAGGGAGACAGAGAGAGAGAGAGAGAGAGAGAGAGAGAGAGAGAGAGAGAGAGAGAGAGAGAGGAAGAGAGAGAGAGAGAGGAAGTGTGTGTGTGTGTGTGTGTGTGTGTGTAACATGACCCTTTTGGAAAAATAAGGGAACGTACCTGTTTCCATAAGTAAGGGTCTTCCTTGTTGACGACGGAGGCCGAGGCGATTTGGGTGACGGAGAGGATGACGCCGGCGGCGGCCGCCTCCGGAATCCGCAGCGGGAGGAGTGTATAGGTCATGTAGATGAAGAACAGGGTCGCCCAGACCCCTCCCGAGGCTGTGTGCAGTTGTGTATTGAAGACGATGAAGATGACTAGCCCGAGGAAGGAGGCGAGGACAAAATACGAGAAGATCTGGAGGTAGACCTCGTTGAGCCTGACGCACCGGGCCAGGAGGATCTCGAGAATGAAGTAGAGGACGAGGAAGCCCCCGAGGACGATGCCGTCCATCTTCGGGTACGACGTGTCGAGGAGGTACGTGAGGCAGAGCATGACGAGGACCACGACGATGAGGAGACCCAGGAGGGAGGTCATGTTGGACTGGTTCATGCGCAGGAAGTAGCGCTGGTACAGAACCTCCACGTGGATGTTCTTGAACTGGTGAGACTTGAAGACGCGCGTGCACAGACCGCAGACGTTCCACCAGCTCCTGGTCCCCATCAGGACGCTCTCGGCATCCTCCTGCACCCGGGCTTCCTCCACCTGGTTCTTGGCGCAGGTGGACGACGTGCCCACCAGCCCGGACTTGTGGTAGTGCTCGATCACTTCCCAGTTCGATTTCTTGGGCGGAGGTTCTCCCGTCGAAGGGCGCGACTCGAGGGACGTGTGCGTGGAGCCATTGGCCTTCGTGCGCCGCAGGGACGACGACCGCGGGGACATGCTGCTGGCCGCGCCCCCACTTTCCTGACGGAGGGAAAGAAACATAGATCATTAGCGTTCTGATGGAAGGATACACCGTGGAAGAAGAAACACAGAATAAACACGAAAAAAACATATACACACCCATACACGCACACACGTATATATATATATATATATATATATATGTGTGTGTATATATATATATGTATATATATATATATGTATATATATATATATATATATATATATATATATATATATATATATACACACACAAACTGAGTTGAACATAACATCATTTTCACAGTAATTAATCTTTTTTCCGATGTTCTCAATTTTTCTGACAGTAGGTCTTGCTTCGGGAGGATGGGCAAAGACAAGCCGTCTTCCATTTTCAATTAATGTTTCGATTAAAGGGTGTCATCTTCATAGTAGAATAAACGAATTACAGCCTTTCACAGATACATAGTACACAATTGACAATTATACACAAGGAACATAGAATTAAATATTGACAGCCAGGGAACTCGGAGACCTGAATCTCAGGGAGCGTCTCAAGGCTGGGACCTCAAGTTGCGAAGGAGGGGGAGAGGGAAGATGGAGGAGGAGAAGGAAGGGGTTGAGTCGGGGAGCGCTGCGTCGATGCCTGGTGGACGAGGGGTAGGATTGCAGTCATATTGAATTGTATATTATTGACTGGAGCTCGTACCCTTACGTAGATAGCTTTCAACTTTTTCAAACCATTTGTTTTGTTGAAGTGTGTGACTATCTTTGTGTTCTTGACAGTCGTCTATTAAGCTCCGCCTAGTGGTATTGTAGATGATGTTTGATTGTTCTTTGTTGCAAATGTAGGGAGAATCGCCTACTGAGGTGAAATGTTGTATGGCCAATGTCAGCAGAATTAAGGCTGCGCAGTCCCCAGAGGTATAACGATATTCATAGATGGCACTGGTCTCAGACAAAATCACACAGCTACCGGACAGATTGTTCTTCATAACAAGGGTACAAGAGCGAGGGCTGTTGTAGAAATTTATTACATTTAGTTTATCATGTTCAACCACCGGTTCACAGTTCCTTTGATGTGTTTTTCTTCCTGACAGTAAGAGCTGCAAAACTGTGGACAGCTTGTCTTTGTTCATCCTCCTGAAGCAAGACCTATTGTCAAAAGAATTGAGAGCATCAGAAAGAAGATTAATAATTGTGGAAATGCTGTTGTGTTTAACTCAGTTTATATTCATGAAAATCTGCATACCCACCCCCAATATATATATATATATATATATAATATATATATATATATATATATATATATATATATATATATATATATACATATATATATATATATATATATATATGTAACTGAAGGCGGAGAAAATATACGAGAAATAATGGAAGAATTACTGCCTTAACGTTTCGACCCTTAGGGTCAAGACCCTAAGGGTCGAAACGTTAAGGCAGTAATTCTTCCATTATTTCTCGTATATTTTCTCCGCCTTCAGTTACATTTGTCATAGTTTAAATCAATATATATATATACATATATATATATATATATATATATATATATATATGTGTGTGTGTGTGTATATATGTATGTATATATATCACAGCTAACACCACAGTCGGACGAAAGAAAGAATTGCGTAAGGGAAACTATATATTTCGATTGCTAACTGCAATCCTCTTCAGTAGTACAAAGTGGAAGGAGGATGCTATTCTAAATAGCAACCTCTTACAAAAGAAAGGGAACTTGGAAAATAATAAACGTCACTACCCCAACCCCATGTGACCTGAGGATGACATGAGGTCGGGTCAGGGGGAGGGGGAGGAAGCTTGTTGACAATATGTTTGGTGATGAATAGTCCTGATATAATGTCTGGGGTCCATTGACCCTTAGAAATGTTCATCGTGGGCAGATATTCAATTAATGTGGATTCCACCATTTTCCTTCTGAACCCACAGCCTGATTTATAAAAAAGGTCAGATTTCTCCCAGTCCATCCGGTGATTAAATTTATTTGCGTGTTGAAAAACGGCTGAATTTTCTTGGCCATACTTAATCGACCTCTTGTGTTCATTCAATCTTGTCCTTAAGTCTCTACCCGTCTGGCCTATGTATGAAAAGTTGCAATCTTTACGTGGAAGGGAGTAAACACCTGGGATATGATCTTCTCTCAACCTCTGGTGAACATTAACAAATTTTCTATTAATAGTATTAGGGTAATTATGGATTAAATTTACCTTCTCTTTGGGAAGAAATTTGGACAAATAACTGATGTACTCTGAGAAGGGGATGACTAAGGGATTTTGTCTTTCTTTTGGCTTAGTGGAAGGGGGGATTGAAAAAAACTGGTTCTGGCCTGGCTGAGAGCTTTATCCAGGAACCAATGAGGGTAAGCTAATTTTGTTAATTGGGACCTGATACAAGTTAATTCATGTTCTAAAAATTGGGGGCTATAAGTCCTAAAGGCTCGGAGAGAAAGTCCCGAAGCTGCACTCCTTTTAATGTGATCTGGGTGATGACTGAAGAAATGAAGGTAACTTCCTGAATGGGTGTTCTTTCTAAAAACAATAAAAGCAAGCTGGACCCCAGACATTATATCAGGACTATTCATCACCAAACATATTGTCAACAAGTTTCCTCCCCCTCTCCCTGACCCGACCTCATGTCATCCTCAGGTCACATGGGGTTGGGGTAGTGACGTTTATTATTTTCCAAGTTCCCTTCCCTTTGTAAGAGGTTGCTATTTAAGATAGTATCCTCCTTCCACTTTGTACTACTGAAGAAGATTGCAGTTAGCAATCGAAACATATAGTTTCGCTTACGCAACTTTCTTTCGTCTGACTGTGGTGTTAGTTGTAATTTACAAATGTGTTACTACATTTCTCACCAGTGATATATATATATATATACATCTATATATATATATGTATATATACATATATATATATATATATATATGTATATATACATATATATATACATACATATATATATATATATATATATATATATATATGTATGATATACAAGTATACATTTACATATACATATATTTATTTATATATATATCATATATAATATATATATATATATGTGTGTGTGTGTGTGTGTGTATATATATGTATACATATATATATATACATACATACATATACATATATATATATATACATATATATATATATATATATATATATATACATATATATAATAACAATAATGATGATAATAAAAATCATTAGAACACCACAGAATATGCTTCAATATGAAAATAATCTAGAAAAAAACAAAAACAGACATGATGGAGAGACACATTGAGAAGAGAGCCCCCCCCCAAAAAAAAACAGAATAAATAAATTTCCTGTATTGGAATATCGGAATAATCTACGCGATGAAAAGGGCCGCCGTTAACAAGCTTTTGAGGGAGGGGGCGAAATAATAGTGTCTATGTAAACCCAATAGATAAGACGAGCGCGCCTCTTGACACGTCGCCGACCTAACGAAGAGCTTGTGCGTCCGTGAGGATGAGCGTGAGTGCGGTTGGGAGGGAGAGGTGGCGGATGGTACAAGGAAAAGGTTGATTGTGAGGAGTAAAGGGATCAAATAGGGAGAGGGGCAGGGAGCAAAGGTAGGGGCTTGAGCAATGGCAGGGGTAATGGCAGGGGCAGGGGTAGGGGTAGGGGCAGGGTTAGGGAAGGGGTAGGAGTAGGGGCATAGGAAGGGGCAGAGGTAGGGGCACAGGCAGGGGTAAGGGTAGGTTAAGGGGCAAGAGCACAGGCAGGGGTAGGGTAGGGAAGGGGAAGGTATAGGGAAAGAAATGGGGTAGGGGTATAGGAAGGGTATGAAAGAGGTAGGGGTACAGGCAGGGGCATGGGTAGGGTAGGTGCAGGGGTGGGAAAGGGTCAGGGGTAGGGGTAAGGAAGGGACAGGGGCAGGGGTAGGGGCACAGGCAGGGGAAGGGTAAGGAAAGGACACGGGTAGGGGTAAGGAAAGAACTAGGGATGGATAGGGATAATGGCAATGGCAGGGGTATTTGTAGGGGTAAGACAAGGACAAGGAGCATGATAAGGACAGGGGTTAGGGACGTGGGTTAGGGGCATGGGTAGGGAGTAAGGTATAACAGTGGAAGTGGAACAAAGGGAGTAATAGTGGGGAGTGGAGGGAAGAAGAAAGAGAAGGGGAGAAGAATGAACAGGGAAAGGATGGGGGGGAGGTGGAAGATAAAGAAAAGGTGAAGTGGATAGAAATAGAAAACGGGGGAAGGGGAAGGAGAAGGGGAAGGGGAAGGTGAAGGAGAAGGGGAAGGGGAAGGGAGAGGGGAAGGGAAGGAAGAGTGAGAGGGAAAGGGAGAAGGAGAAGGAGAAGGAGAGGGAGAGGAGGAAGGTAAGGGGGAGGGAGAAGGAGAGAAGGATAAGGAGAAAAAGGGAAAGGGGGAAGGAGAATGGGAATTTTATCTTTACGTAATCACTTTACTGCACACAATACGATTAGATATTATTTGTTCTGAGCGTATTAAAAGAGTAATTCTATTGATATACATTGCACGCTTATCATCATTTCCTTTACATTCAGAAACTTTATGACTGACGTGCACGTAGTCTTCAATAACAAGCAAAATGAGGCGAGTCCTTTCTCGTTTGGATCGAGGGCAAACGATTTTTCAAAAGTCCAGATATGTATGGAATCTACGATTATTCTTTAGTCATATTTTGAAAAGACATCTGTAAAATTCAAATGGGTTTAACTGCACGTGTGCGTTTGTGTCTGAAAAAGTGGTTACCCGTATCTGTTTGACATTTGTTTTCTAAAAAGGTGTTTGATACCATGTCCGGTAATAGTCTCTTCCTCATGTTCTGTAACCGTAGATGATAAACTTGAAAGTGTTTTTTTTTTAATTGGTGACGTTTTCCAACTCCCATTTTTTTTTTTATCTATGTCCATACTCTTGATTGAGGGAATTAGGAAGGAAACAGAGGGGGTAATTGGTGAGGTACAGTGTGGGTTTAGGGCAGGTAGGGGTTGCGTGGATCAGATTTTTGTGGTAAGACATATATGTGAGAAAAATATAGGAAAAGGTAAGGATGTTTTTTGGGCTTTTATGGATTTGGAAAAGGCTTATGACAGGGTAGGCAGGAAGGCACTGTGGGAGGTATTGCAGATATATGGGATAGGAGGGATGCTTTTAAGAGCAGTCAAGAGTTTTTACGAGAGTAGTAGAGCTTGTGTTAGGATTAGGAATGGGGAGAGTGAGTGGTTTGAGGTAAAGGTGGGACTTCGTCAGGGATGTGCTATGTCGCCTTGGCTGTTCAATTTATAAATGGATGGGGTGGTGCGAGAGGTAAATGCAAGGGTAGTGGGTTGGCGATTGGAGATGGTTAAAGAAAATGGAGAAAAGTGGAAGATAAACCAGTAGTTGTTTGCTGACGACACTGCGCTTGTAGGAGGATCAGAGGAGGGATTGAGGAAGTTAGTGACAGAACTTGGGAAGGTGTGCGAAAGAAGGAAGTTGAAGGTAAATGTGGGTAAAAGCAAGGTG
>NC_134817.1:28259696-28269696 GCF_046742065.1 Oratosquilla oratoria | reverse complement strand
CTCATATCGCCACCAACAAGAACAACAACGACAGAGACGGATTTAAATGCCTCTCGAAAGCAGTAAGTGTCCTAATAATTAAATCGTTAGCCAAAGGGAAAACATGACCCTTCCGCTCATACCTTGGCGGGTTCCCTCTCGCTACGAATATAAGAATTGTGATCCGTCTGTAATGTTGTAGTCCTCTGAAGAAGACCAAGTTGGTCGCAACGTTAGGGCAATAAACTCTATTCCCAACACATCTTCGTTTGCCCTTCCCCACCCACATTCTCTCTCATATATATATATATATATATATATATATATATATATATATATATATATATATATATATATAGATATATATATATATATATGTATGATATATAGATATATATATGTATGTATATATATGTATATGGGAAGAGGAAAGACTGGAGTCTTAATCTAAGTTTTATTCTTGAATAATTTAGCCTTTGAAAAAACTTGTAGCGAAAATAGTTGAGAATAAAACTCGGATTAAGACTCCAATCTTTCCTCTTCCCTCCTACTTGAACTTGTCATACATACATAGCCTACATACATACATACATACATACATACATACATACATACATAAATACATGCATGCATACATACATACATATAACAAATACACACACATAAATATTTTTTCATCAATGAAAGTTACAATTTTCAAAACCAGTGTTCTGAAATTGTGACACTCCACACCTCTACTCTCTTCTCTCTCTTAGTAATAGAGAGAGAGAGAGAGAGAGAGAGAGAGAGAGAGAGAGAGAGAGAGAGAGAGAGAGAGAGAGAGAGAGAGAGAGAGAGAGAGAGAGAGAGAGAGAGAGAGAGAGAGAGAGAGAGAGAGAGAGAGAGAGAGAGAGAGGAGATAAACAGATAACTGACGAATCTGTCGGATTTTCCGCGAGTCTATCGAGGTCTGTCGGAGTCCGTCGGAATCTGTTGGAATCTGTTGGAATCTACTGGAGCATCTTGACTGTCTGAGTATCCGTCAGTTTTTTCTTCAAAAGGTTAATTTTTTTTCTCCTAGCTGGGTGAAGAGTCTAAGCGACGTCTGGATGAGTTTCCAGCGAGCAGCCAAACACCCGGTGAGGCAGGAGAGCGCGAAGCGCACGGGTTTCTGTTCACGCTGGACCTCTCCAAAACTCGGAACGACATCAGAAGCACTTTTTGATATCCTAGAAGAATATTTTCAAAAGGCATTTTTCGGTTCCAGGTAAGACTTTGATGAATTTTCCGAAGACGTCGTCGACACTTTAGTCATGGAAAAAAAAAAAATGTAACAAAAGGTGAAGAAGTAAATCAATGAGATAAAGAAAGTAATCAAGGAGTTTGTAAAAGACGGACGATACTATTACACCAGCAAGGTACTCCACGGAGCCGCCCGCGGAACAACTAAACGGCTCGGGTTCCAAATAGCGACTGTCATAACAGCGACTGTCATAACAGCGACTTCACAATCGCGATTCTTTCAAAACAGCGACCATCACAACAGCGACCACATAATAGCGATTGTATTATAAGAGCGACTGTCATAACAGCGACATTATCGCATCAACTGCATGTAACTGCTCAGTGATAAAAATTGAAACCCAAAGGGAATCTAAAACAACTTTTTATTTGGGATAACTATAGAAGGCACATGATTTAAAAAGAAAAAGTCTAGTCAAGCCAAACAACAGAAAGTTATCAAGCCTTACAATAAAAATCTGTCATCAAGTGATCAAGCAACGTTTATTTCTAAATTGTGAGCGAGGGCTCGAAGAAATTCCAGAAGATCATACTGATCTCGATTTTGCTGCACAGCAGTGATTCGTGCGTTCATTGTCACGTATTTTTTCATTCGCTGAGTCAGGTCTCTGCCTTGTAGGAGCTGGGTTCGGTTCGTCCGTTGAAGGGCTTCCTCCCGTCTTAAGGCTTCGATGAATCGAAAGATGGTAGGATGATGGGTTTCCGTTGATCCCTGGAAAGCATTATGCCAACTCTCCAGCTGGTTGTTGGTTCGTGGCAGCCCTGCATCTTGCCTGGCTTTCACACTCCACATATGTACAGGAAACAATGGCTGTCGTCTGTCTCCCCGTCTGTTCCTCCGCCCCACGTAGTTGTCTTCGAAGTAATTCACGAGAGGCATTACTTCTGCTGGGTAGTCTGCCACCAATTCATCAAAGGCATCGCTCACTTCATCCACAGATAGAAAGGCAAGAGAAAGGAGCATTTTCAGTGCCATCCGAACATTTTCGTCTTTCAAATATAACCGTTGCAGTCCGTTTTCTTGAATCTTTCTCCAGAGCGATTGTCCCAGGTGAAAGTAACAGCCGTAAATGTGCGTTTGAGGAAATGCTTCAATGAGTGCAGCTTTGGAAGCTAGTTCAAAGTCGATCTGGATACTTCTTGGAGCGAGTCCAGGTTTCAGTGACTTGATCTCAGTCCACATTTGAGAGTATGTGACTTGTTGCTTATTTGGGAGTAGAACAAAAATGCAGGGAAGCACATTGTTTCGTATCAAAGCATGCACAGTGTACACTTGATAGAAAAGGGATGGCGACACTTTGAATGTACCATCACACATCCAGTGTTCAGAGTCATGTAAGGTCTGAAGAAACTGATCTGTGCTGAAAATAAGCATCCGATGAACATCTCCACGCCCACTGTCATGGAGCAGGAAGCTACGCTGGTCTGTTGTTTGCCTCAAATTATCAGGTATGAACAGTTCTCCAACATTAGCAGGAGCTGGAGGGTTGTTGTCTGTTGCTTTCCTTTTCCGCCTGATGGTTTGACGCAGATTTGTGGAAGTGCCAACAGTTGCTGCAACTTCTTCATGAACTTCGGCCATTGCATCCTGCACGATTCTTCGTGGTGGATTCCGTGTTGTTACTGCAGCTGTTTTTACAGTATTTTCCACTTTCCGGACTGCCACTTCCGAAGGGTTTGGTGGATGTGTGTGAACTCCACTGCTCACTGGGGGCTGTTGTTGCTCTCCATACTGAAGGCTTGTTGTTAGGCGACCTTTACAACCTGCCTTTGCGCACCTCCAGTTGATGGTTTTTAACTTTGTTTTGTCCTTCCTGTACAGAAAGCCTTCATGGCTTATCATGTCACTTCCTTTTCTTGACTTTAAACACTCCATTGTAGGCAAGTTGTCAAAGTCTTAACAATGTGAAGAACAACAACGTTTCGCTCGTTAGAACTTTATCAAGTACACTGCTATTGGGGCGAATATTTGGAGTACATATAGTCAGCCGGAGGGACCACGGGGGAAGGTCTCTAGCGAGGGAGGGGTAGGGTGGGTACGGGGGGCTTCGGGTGATTTCGGCCCAAGGTGATTTCGGCCCAGGGTTCTTTCTGAGCCAAAATCGCCGGTGATATATTATTCTTTTAATAATATTTTTTTTTCAATGATAAGTAATAATAGCAGTCCTCCAAATGTTGCTATCATTATTTATTTATCATTGAAAGAAAATATATTATTAAAAGAATTAAAATAAATTACTTATCATTTCAGGTAACAATATTTTTTGCACATAATGTGTGAAAATGAAATGAAATTTATGAAACAAATTATCTAAATTGAAATTATACAACTTTCATATGTAGACTAAGGTAAATGGTGTTATTATTGCACAAAAAGTTGCCTAACATTGATAAAATATCATAACAAGGAGTCTAGGGTTGGGTTGTTCAAAAACTAATTCTGGCGTTAGTTTATCTTGATGTTCATGATGCTTAATGTCAAGATAGATTTAACACCAAGATAATGCAAAATTTTGTTTTGAACAACCCAGTCCAGAAGTTCAACATCATTATGAGCATGCAGGAGGGGAGCGCATCGAATGTAGGATGTTTCGGCCACAGACGTTTCGGCCACAGACGTTTCGGCCACTGGTGTTTCGGCCAAAACTCTGCAGGGTACGACGTTTCGGCCAATCCTAAATGTTGCTATTATTATTTAGTTATTATTGAAAGACAAATATTATTAAGAGAATTAAAAAAAACCGACGACCGAGCAACCGACCAGTAAATTCACTTTAGTGAAACATGTAAACACAAACAAATAAATATGAGCGATAGAAACATAAGTCTGCGACCTTTTGAGCATATTTCATTCTGAACCTATCTCACAAAGTAAACACAACTGAACACGCAAATACAAACACGAAAACACAAGCAATTGAAACATAAGTCTGCGACCATTCTGACCGGTTGATAGTAAAGTCGCTATTATTACAGTCGCTGTTATAACGCGGTCGCCGTTAAGACAGTCGCCGTTTTGAAAGTCGCTCACCTGATTACGTCGCCCTTATGAAGTCGCTATTATGACAGTCGCTGTTTTGACAGTCGCTATCCTGCCCGGATGCCAACTAAACGAACGCTGCCTCAGAGTAAAATGCCTTTGGAATACAACGATTGTAGAATACGGTTTGTATTTTTTCATACTAGGTTTTGTGTGTACGTGCGTGCGTGCGTGCGTGCGTGTGTGTGTGTGTGTGTATGTGCGCTCGTTCTCTCTTTCTCTCTCACACAACATTGGTTAAAGTTTGGGCTAAACATAAGCTCTGAACTCTCATCCGATTACGTCGATCACAAGAAGAGTCCGGGATACAGGGACTGGCATAGGAAGAAAGAATAAGAAAACTGATGATAGCAACTATAAGAGAGAGAGGGGGGAAATAGAGAGAGAGAGAGAGAGAGAGAGAGAGAGAGAGAGAGAGAGAGAGAGAGAGAGAGAAGGAGAGAGAGAGAGAGAGAGAGAGAGAGAGAGAGAGAGAGAGAGAAGGAGGGAGATTATTAGCTATATACAGTGTGTATTGAGTGCTGCCCAACAAAAGCCACTCTGTAGAGACACCTGCAGGAAGAGCGAGAGAATACAAGAGGAAAGTGCCGGAGAAATAGAAAGAGAGAGAGAGAGAGAGAGAGAGAGAGAGAGAGAGAGAGAGAGAGAGAGAGAGAGAGAGAGAGAGAGAGAGAGTGAGTGAGTGAGAGAGAGAGAGAGAGAGAAAGCTGCAAGTTTCGAGATTTTGCACGTGACCTGCCAAGAGCCAACATTTTGGCGGGAAATTGCGACGGTCGCTCCCCCTCTCCCTCTCTCTCTCTCTCAAAGGAAGTCCGGCTTCGCAACCTCTCCATAAATACACTTGTGAGTTGTCTTTCCGCTTCAACCAGAGACAAACCTACAGAATATTATCATCATTGTTATTGAGTAAAAAGCAACAGCAATGTAGGAGAGAGTCCCAAAGCAGATTATGGGATCCAATATATTTAACGTTTGCCCCAGTCGGTGTCACACTATGCGGCAGAGCCGGATGCGGCCAGATTATGTCTGCAAGTTAGCTTAATAAAATCACCTGGCGACAGCCAAAACTGTATATAAGGACTATTGGATGTTATTATGTAAAATGTAAAATGCAGAACAGCACACTCAGAATTACGGGTCTCGACATAGATAAGAAAAGCGGAAGAAAACATGAGTTATCAGATATGATGAGAGGTTAAGCTCTTTTGTCACCAAAGAAAGATAAAGAATTTCGCAAGGAGTAAACATATTTCATAGTAAAAGAATGCCAGAATCAGAAGTTAGAAAGTAATTAATCTTAAAGTTCAGATGAGATGATCATAATTAGATTGTCGTAGTTGATGTTATTATAAATATACTGGTTACAATTTAGAATGAAAAAAGTTATATATTAGAAGGAATTGTAGGAAAAAAGATAAATGGTAACTCAAGGAGATTACTTGAGCAGAAGAGAGGAAGGAGTCAGTCAGAGAATTAGAAGGACAAGGAGTAGAACGTATTGTGTGGGTTATGGAACCTGGTGTACAGGAAATTTAAGAAACTAAAATAAAAGAAAAAAATAAACAGTGTTTACAAAACCACCTGCAACATAATGATGGCCGAGTAGGTAGGTCTGAAATAACCCACAGTGACATTGATTCTCTCCTTCCATCTACGTACGCTTACGACGCATGTGAAAAAGCGTAACCCACACAGACACCCACCCATGTGTGAAACAGACACTTCAGACAGTATTCGTACACTCTACCAGCATCTTAATACGAAGCATCTCTAAGAGCAGTAGAACGTTTCAGTATGTTCTTCCAAGCATAGTCCTTCCTGTGCGAAATCGTCTAGTTCGCTCCAACCCTACTCACCCTACGGGGCTCCTGTCTACACTCCCACTTTCTCGCCCAAACAACCTGTGACACCTGCTCTAAATGCTTTGCACCTGTGATCAAGTACGCTGTTCCACATTTCCTATCCGTCGTACAGCTGCGGGCCCCTCCCTGTGGATACAAGTAGCTTACTAGACTTGTCTGCAGCTGGATCTTCCTATGTGTGTCTAGACTCTAGACACCCCGAGCTACTGAAGAGACTCCCATGGTTCCTCTGACGAACACATGACAAAACCCAAACGGACAAAACCCCAATCTGCATAGTAGACAAAACCCCAATAGGAAAATTGAGGGGAGGACCTAACCTAACCTAACCTAACCCTAACCTAACTCCACCTGCAGATTGCCACTGGGGTATTGTTCGGATATGACAGTTTTCACTGATTGGGGTTTTGTCCGTTGGAGTACTGTCCGTTCACCTCCTCTGACACCCTCCGACCACCCGTCTCATATGCAGAAATCGTTTGAGTAGCCATCCTCACAGGGAGACACCCTCTCCATCTTGCCAGCACTCGGATCTTCACGGCATCGCACCATAGGGCATAACACTCTACGGTCAGACATTAGTCTCAGCTGATGACGGCATCACATTGACGTAATCCCTTGCACCGCCGTCTTTCCCCGCTGACGTCACCACATCTGTAACTCCGCCCACACCAGTGACGGCCCAGCATATGTCATATCTACGTCATCTCCGCAATACTGTGACTTAATGCTACAACTGTATCGAGTGTGCTCACAGTGATCGACGAAAGTGACTTATGTGTGAATACACACACACACACACACACACACACACACACACACACACACACACACACACACACACACACACACACACACACACACACATATATATATATATATATATATATATATATGTATGTGTATATATATACATATATATTTATATATATGTATATATATATACATATACATATATATATATACATATATATATGCATATATATACACTGTGTGTAATGAGTTACCGTGGTCATTTTATAGTACAATTGAGCGAATGTCATTGTCTTTTGAACCTACTATTCGAAGTGACAGACACAAGTGTACATTTGTTTTCTTGTTACTATTTTTCGGTGATCATCCTCTCCGCATAGCATAGAGGCTGTATTTGATTTCTCGTATTTAGTGAGTGCTTATGGGTAATCACCTATTACCTTTAATCTCATGCCAAGGTATAATTCAGTAATTTTTTTCTTACGTAGGACTAGAAGTTATTTGAATCGTTATCGTAACGTACAAGTTGAATTCTCATTTTCGTTTCAGAATCTTTATTCCCTTGTCAGTGCATTGTACTAACAAAGTTGCTAGTACAATTCGGACTTCACTAGTAACTTCCTCAGGTTTCACTACAATGACTACGGCATATCCTTCTAGCTTCACCCCATCGTCATCCACTTTGCCTTCGTACAATCTAATCACAGTAGTTAGAGATGATCCAAGTCTACCAAAGTTTAATGGGGGAACATATACCCCTTTGTACCTTTTCGATGGAGGTTGAACATGAAATCACGATACGTAAAGTCCAAAATAATAGTATGATAAAGAAAATATAAATATGTTTAGAAGTGGAATAGATTTTGGTAGAGTTGCGGGGAACATCATTCAATTTGATGCATTTGACGAGACAACAATATATCAGGACTTTGTGGAGCTGATGAAGAAAACCTTTGTAGAAATGACAGCAATAGGTACACTTTTTCTATTCAAATAAAGTAGCTCAAACACATAACATGGGACCTTATCTTAAAAAAGAGACAGCACTTAAAGTAGATTCAGCTCTTAAAAGCGAACTTGGGGAATCATTTGGAAGGTCACCTTGGATTTCAGGTACACAAACATCTGGTCCGCAAATTTCGCTTGAAAATGTAAGTGATCAATTCTCATATTTTGAATTCCTGTCACACTTACACCCTGACACATTTACTAAAACAGTAAATGTGGAATTCCCACCCTTGTCACGAGCTCCCTCCTTTACTATAGCTAAGGTAAATACAGACAATATACGCTCGCGATCGTTATCCAGGCACTGTTTACAGCACAGTACACAAGAACATTCGCATTCACGAAATAGATTAGTTTGGTAATATTGCTCACAACCAGGCCATTTGGCAAACCACTGTTTTAAGCGGAAATCATCTAAACCTCCTCATTTTTTGTGATCACCACGAATCGTTGCCGTGTGCTTCAGCCTCGAGCCTTCCATGCTAGATTATCATCTTTACGTAACACAACACCTTTATGACTGCCTGTTTAGGACACTCAGGTCCAAAAGAATCCCTCACCTGCCCTCCCAGTTTGTACACTCACAAACGCTGACCGATGGATAAATGCTCTTTCTATTACAACTTGTGCAGATGATATACTTTTGTCACTTTTTATGGATACATGGTCCCCAGTCAATATCATATCAGTAGTTTCCACAAATTCCGCAGAACTAGGAAGCTTGTAACTATCATTGAACCCCCTGATCTGGCATTGTGTAATGTGGATAGTAATCAATTCCTGTGCTTGGAAAAAAAATGACACTTGGCATAAGCTTTGCGGACTTACGTCCATCAATTCCAGTCAGTGTATGTAGCTGATATTCAGTTTCCTGCTGATATACTTATTGGATTGCATGTCATGAGGCATCATGTCATTGCCATTTATCCCGTACATAATGGTATCACTTATGACAATAATTTTCTTCCTTGCCTTACCATCAAATGCTTCTCAATCAACTATAGATGACATTCAGGTGGCCGAGTGATATTCAGTCTTCCTCCCACAAGTCTCGTGCAAAATGTACAAAACGTGCACGTAAATTACGTAGATCTAAAAGTTTCAAGCGTGGTAATAAGATATCATTAGCTACTATAGATACCTCCCCCTCAGAGGACATCTCGATACCTCTATTAGATGAATTCTTACTTACCTCTGCCCCTGTTTCACAGGTGATGCCAACAAATACAAGTATGACACATAAGGTTGTATCAAAACCTTTGATTCTGCCACCTCATGAATATTGCGAAGCACACTTTCGTGTCTCCAATGCCACGGAATGTGGTGTAGTCTGTCAGCCAGAATCAATTCATGTAAATGTCGTATCCTTCACAAATCCAGCCTTACACTCAGCCTCAAAAAAAGAGTCTTACTCAATTAATCATTACCAATGACTCTCACGCCCCAATCACTCTCACCACTGGTGTAAAATTGTGTAATTATTTTGTGTACCCTAATCGTATCAAAGGTTGTACCACATCGTCCAAACTAACTACCTCCCACTGGAACCCATTCTAGACAAATCCCATTTAGAATCCCTCGAATTCCCGGATGCACAGGATGAACTACTTTCATTATGCAATAAATTTAGACGTGTCATTTCTCTCGATAGTGAACCATTTGGTGCTACAGACCTCATTCATCAAATCCAAAATAATGCTGCTTACAGGCTACCTCAAAGCAAGAGACAGGTGGTTGTTATACATTCCCGTACACACGTCGAGACTGTACAAATTCAAACCAGGCTTAATGACCACCTTATGAGTCGATAGCCTAAAAAAAAAAAAAAAAAAAAAAAAAAAAAAAAAAAAAAAAAAAAAAAAAAAAAAAAAAAAAAAAAAAAAAAAAAAAAAAAAAAAAAAAAAAAAAAAATAAAAAAAAAAAAAATTGTAGGCATGACTGAATAAGATATCATAGAACCCTCAGTCTCAGAATGGAATTTTCCACTTTTATATTATTATTATTTTTTTGTTCCTGAACATGATGGTTCCTTCAGCCCTATGGTGGACTTCCTGGAAGTTAATAAACTAACAATACA
>NC_134817.1:28249696-28252196 GCF_046742065.1 Oratosquilla oratoria | reverse complement strand
CGCTTCTTACGGGACATCTACTACGTAAGGTCTATGTAGTCATCATTCTAGGGAACCTAGTGACACCCCCACGGAACAGAGGCACGCGGTGCTCTTTTATGATTTCAGCGCAGTATTACATCGGGATGTTACCGAAGTCCTTTTACATATGGTGATGACATAGACTGTACCGGGACCGTGTCAGGCAAGGACCATATCATCGTATAACGTCAACTTATATGCACTATTCTATAGTACAGTGGAGAGGAGCCTAGACCTGGAGGAACTGAGTAGCTGCGGCCGAAGCCGTCACCTTTGCCCTATAATACGCTTGGACTGTTGATGCAGGTAATCGTTTCTGCTGAGAATCGGTGACGAGTGCGGGATTCGAACCTACATGTAAGCGAATGTGAGGCCAGCACATTTCCGATTACGTCATCAGTGTAGTAGCAAGGTAATTATTTTAACTCGCCATCCCACTCCCAAGCAGTGGGAAGTGAGAAACCCTTGATAGAGCAAAGCTCTGTCAGTTGCATCAAGCAGATTTTTTTTCTTTTCTTTTAAGGCCAATGTTGGGTCGCCTCCCCACCTGGCCAGGGCTGTCGGGAACCAACGTGACATAAATACATTGAGGACAACTCAGCGTTGCGTCAGTTTTCTTTACGAAGCCAAATATCGAGTAAGTCCTTTTCAAACCAGATACTGTATGTGTGACTCATTACGTACGTGTATAGAAAGCAAAGCTTCATTTTCAACTGCAGCGTTTACATGGTCGCACCTGTGTGCATTCATTCCAAGACCTGTTTTCTCGATCGAAGCACCGTTTGCCTATTTTGTGTATTTGGCAATGAAGTTCATAAATATCAATAGCACTGGTCAACGTAATTAAATTGGCTTTTTCGTAAAAAAAAAAAAATCCCCTTCAGGTTTTCCTGTGATATTATATTGTGATTTTTCTTATCCTGCCTGTTCCACTCACAGAGGGAGCAACCAACCTTAGAGTAGCCCATACGCATTCCAAGTGAAAGTGCCACAACCTTTAGGTCACCACAAATATTCTATCTAAATCCCTCATATTTATATATATATATATATATATATATATATATATATATATATATATATATATATATATATATTTGCAACAGAAGCTTCATACTCTCATATTTCCTTCCTGTTAGCTGCATGTGGCAGAGAAACAGAAGGACAATTTTCTTCCATAATGGAGAAAGACTGCTTACTTTGGAAGTCAATAAATAAGCATCAGTGCTTTATTCGTGACCAAGTTCCCTTCGTAACAGATTTGACATTATTGCAGACCATCCTCTTCCTCATCATTAAGTGAGGGCATACGCCAGGAGGCGCGTTGTTTCAGTCACACGCCGGCGCCAGTCCTCTCCACGGTCTCTCAGAGGGGCAAGCTCCCATGCAGCCATCCTTCCCATTCCAAACAACTCTCGATAGGTTCCATCAACTTGCCTTTCCAGCCATCAATTCTGTGGGCGTCATCCCCTACATCTCCTCCATCGAGGTTTGTCTCACGTGAGGAAAAGCACAACACTAAAGTCGATTTCTGCAATCAACCGCACATAGTGAAGTGCACTGGGACACAAAACTATGGGCGATACAATTTTCTTGGAGAATTATTTTGGATATAAAATGCAAAAATGCGTGAGAGACAAGTGTCCTTTTTCCTGGGACAAATTCCTCGTATAATTGGAGTCTGTGAACCATTTCTGTTTATGCTCCATTTTCTCCGCCATTTTTCTTTTATGGACCGTTTCCATCAACTGCCCAAAGAGGACACGTGGGGGCATTGTAGTCCACTCAGGGTCACGTGACCAAAGGTTGTTAGAAATGACCCAATTTACGGTGATGTGTCGTCAACAGTGTCGATGAAATTTAACGTGTGACCTATGAAAGCGTTCATTTCAGGTAAAGCATGCAAACATTGATTTTTTTCCTCAAAGGGTCTCTTGACTGACCTCAGAGCCACGACACAATATAACCCAATTTAATCTAAGCTGACCTAACCTGATCTAAATTAAACCAATTGAACCTAATCCTCTTCGAAATACTCTAAAATAATCATGTGATGTCAACATATCGTGGAGAAAGCTATGACGTCAATCGATGTATGGGAGCAACTAGAAAAGAATTTTCTTTCTAAAAAAAAAATAAAAAAAAAAATAAAAAAAATCTCTCGAAGTGAGTAACCCTTGCTTCATCACTCAAATCCTCATGCTCCTAAGTATTGCATACTTATACTTTGTATCTATAGAATATTTCAATATAAAGCGCGTCTCTATATCCTGTTTACAGATCCTGGTGAGCTCAATGTATGTGTCATAACTCTAAAGGTGAAGAAAATGAGGAGCCTACACCAGGAGGCGCTGAGTAGCTGCGGCCGAAGCCGTCACCTTTCCCCCATGCGCTTGGACCGTTGGGGCAGGTAACAGTCACTTCTGGGAATTATAGAGGAGTGCGGGATTCGAACCAACAACTAATCGAATACGCCACA
>NC_134817.1:28227196-28239696 GCF_046742065.1 Oratosquilla oratoria | reverse complement strand
GAGGGGGAGGTGGACGAAATGGAGGAGGAGAGAGAGGGGGAGAGGGAGAAGGAGAGGGAGGAGGAGGAGGAGGAGGAGGAGAGGTCCTAAGTGAAGTGGCTAGGCATGCGAGTTAATGAACGAAACAATAGAATCAGAAGATCTTGAGCAATTTGTAAAGTATGATATGATGATCAAGTGTTTGTCACAAATCCTTCAGGCGAAAGAAAAAGAAACGCACATGTGCGCACACTCACACATACACACACGCACACATACACACACGCACACATACACAGGGACACACACATACACACGCGTACACACACACAAGCACAGACACACGCACACACACACGTGTACACACACATACAAATACACACACACGCACACAAACGTGCACAAATAGACACGCACGCGCACACAAACACGCACACACGGACGCACGCTCACACACATACTACATAGGATGACCTAAAAGTTACTTTATCATAATATCATTTCAATGATGCAATCATATTTCAATTCAGTTATATTTCAGGTTGCATTTGCATCTGAACTTCATTGTGACTGGGGTGGGGAAGGGGGCTGCGTATATATACATACATATATCAAAATTATTTTCTTTTGCGGCCAGTACTACAACCACACCTACAGTTGACAACAACAGCCTCAATGTCTCGTTAAATTATTCATTTCCAACAATTAGATCGCCATCTTACCACATCTTACTCGTACGCACATATGCACACACTCTCTCATACACACACACACACACACACACACACACACACACACACACACACAGACGCGTATTATCAATATCTCTTAGGAGGCTGTCAATCTAAGTTATTGGTGGATCTTGCTTGTCCAAAGCAATTACATATATATATATATATATATATATATATATATATATATATATATATATATATATATATATATATATATATATATATATATATATATATATATATATATATATATATATATATATATATATATATGTATTCAAGATATATATGGGCAGATTTTCTCCTATGCATACTTCATTAAAAGTGATAGCTAATTATGCATTTATTATTCTCTTAAAAGCATTTTCCATATGCCTTATGTTCCTTTAAAAGGAGGTTTATGACTTCCCTATAGGTAGTCGTGTTTGCTATATCGCGATTTCATGTTCAAGACCTTTCTTCAGTAGCTTTTATGGATATTCTATCTGGTCAAAATAAGAATTATTCCTGCGAATTATGTAATGATTTTACTTTCTATACTTGAATTTCCATACTTGCTCTTCACTAGGGGAGGTTACCGGCCACCTGGGAGAGGTTACCGGTCACCTGGGAGAGGATACCTGGTAACCCAGGCAGTGATGAAATGTCACGTGCTAGGGGAAGCCTCCGACTTCGTATTGTGATAAAATGTCATATACTTGGGCTTGTGGCGTTTTGTCTTGGACTTGGATTTGTGGGGTTATATCTCATACTTGGGTTTGTGGCGGTTTGTCTCATGCTTGGGAGGGCCCTAAGGTTATTTGCTTGCATATTTAGATTTGGGCTCAACTCTTTAATATATAATTCTTCTAAGATTGGGAGGCGTCTATCATCCGTACTTATTTCCAAAATCTCAGTGTTTTCTTCTGGGATGATTCTTGTTAGTGTTATACCATAGACTTCTCTTAAGTTGTTTTTAGGGAATCCCGATGTCAGGTGGTAAGAAAGGCTCTCATTAAAACATCTTCCACATGTACGTATCATCATGCAGGTTCGAGATGTACCAACTCGAACCTGTATGTAAACAAGCACGAACCTCATTTGTTGATCACGTGCATTATGCAGAGTTCATCATCTGGGTTTTGGGTCAAGTGGGTCCGCAGGCTGGTTCCAGCCTTAATTCGGTTCCATAGTTCCGGGCAAGGCTTTTGCAGTATGAAAATATTCCAGGATTGTCTCAGCATCTTATTTGTCTACTTATCTATTTATCTATTTATTTGAAAAAATAAATGAGGGGACGGAGAGGTGGGGACCACCTTTTAGTGAAGCAGCCTTGCTCCTGCCATACCCGGGCGGTAGGCAGGAGCCAGGGATGACCCGTCATCCACGAGGAGCTAAGATGAAAGAGTAACAAGAGTGGTGGATGGGAGTGGAATGGGTGGGAGTGGACGCGTGCCTTTGACTTGGCTACCTCCCTTGTAAGGAGGAAGAAGTCCTTGTTATATAGATACAATTTGCTTGTTTATTTATCTGTTTTAACTAACCAGTGCTCAAGTCCATCTATGGTTACTAAATACCTATCTATTTATTCATTCATTTTTACTAACCAATGGTCAATTCCATCTATGGTTATCAATTAGGTCAAACATTGCTTTTCACTCACAACCTTGGCCTTCGAATATCCGCGCCATGAAGATCGTGATATCTGATTGGCTGACCGTGCCGCCTTCAGAGCCAATCACAGGCCGGTCAGCGAACCACACGCAGAGTCCGAATCAGCCAATCAGAGGCCGTGGCGTGAATGATGAGTGGGATTGAATTCGCTTATCAATAACACAGAAGGGGGAGGGTGGAGGGGGGAGGGGAAGTTAGACGAAGCTATTCTTCAGGGGCCAACAAACCACCTAGCTACAGGGTCATCGCTCCCTCCCTCCCCTCTTCGCCTCGGGTGGTACATCGTAGGGACGATGCAGTCCCTCCCCCGGCGGCCGGCAGATCGAGAAACCCGACGGCTCAATCGATGTTACCATGGTAATAGCCTAGTTGTCTTAACTCGCGAAGTTTTCATGAATGCTTTTAACAGATCTATCGGCGATTCGCCTGTCGTTGTTGAGCCAGGCTTCGACCCCTGGAGGAAGACGCCTGAAGGGTCCTCGTCTCCTTCTTCTGATCACGTGGACGGGGACAGGGAGGGGTGGGAGGGGCTTGGGGGGGGAGAAGAGGGAGACACTGGGGAATGGACGCTAAATAACTGCTTCTTTACTTGAAAAACTAAAGAGAGTATTGGTGGGGAAGGGAGAGGAGAGGAAAGAGAGTGAGAGAGAGATAGAGACAGAGAAAAAGAGAAATAGAAAGAGAGAGAGAGAGAGAGGCAGAGAGAAAGAGAGATATAGAGAAAGAGAGAAAGAGAAAGACAGCGAGGGAGAGGGGAGAAGGAGAAAGAAAAATGTGTGTAGAAAAAGTAAAGACATACATTGGGAAAAGGTGGGATGCGTGTGCGTGTGGGTGGGGGGAGGGAATGGGTCGGTGGGGAAGCTGGGAGGCTTGGGGGCAGTTTGGGGGAAGGTTGGGGTGCGGGGGGCAAAGGAAGACGGGGAGACTCGTCTCCACGGACAGCAGGTTCGAACATTTCATTCATGTCTGTAGTAACCACTCCCCCTTTCGTTCAGGCTGCCGCCAGGTGATTTTATTCATCTCCGGGACAACCCTCTCGGGAGGTAGCGAAGGAGTTGTGACCTATCTTGACCCCTCTCCATGCCAGGTGACAATTTTTTTCTAATTATTCTGGCTGCCGTCAGACGGTTTTATTAATTTTCTTTAGATATTTTTTTCTCATCTTGTTGAACAGCTTACTCGTATGGGTTGACGGGCACGCGCGCGCGCGCGCACACACACACACACACACACACACGCACACACGCACATGCGCACACACACACACACACAAACGCAGGTGGTAGGGTACTCGGCCGTCACTACGACGGTCCGGGTTCGAATCCCGCCTAGGGCTGAAATAATTTCAGTATCGCTGCGCTGCGGGTCGTTACTTCAACTATCGTGGGCGGGGAGTTGGGTGTGTGTGTGCGTGTAAGGTCACAGCATTATCTATAGATCGGTCATATATGAGTTCTGAGCTCTCTTCTGGGAGGGAAATAGCTGTCGACCACGAGTCCAACACGTAATCCAAGACCACCCACACCAACACCCACACTCATGCAGCGCCATTCCGTCCATAGGGAACATTAATAACTCAATTTAGTCTAGTCCTAAAATTAGCTCAAACCGTATATTGTCAGTGTCTCGCTGTATCACTGTCAACTCAACGAACCGGTTATTATTATCATTATCATTATTATTATTATTATTATTATTATCATTATTATTATTATCATTATTATTATTATCATTATTATTATTATCATTATTATTTACGCATACACACACGCACACACAAACACATACACGCGCACACACACACACACACACACACACACACACACACACACCACACACAAAAACACACACACACACACACACACACACACACACACACACACACACACACACACACACACACACACACACACACACACACACACACACACACACACACGCAGTCATAACGAAAATTACAATTTCTGAACGACCTGCAACAAGATCTCTTTCAAACTTTGTGAAAAAGAAAGGGAGGGAAGGCTTCCTTGCACTGAATGAAATTGTCTGGTGGTAGGTAGGTAGGTAGGTAGGTAGTAAGGTAGAACAAATAGAAAGCGACGACGACGAAGAGGACGCCAGCAGTGGCAGCCAGAGCGGGAGAGTGCCACCCGAGATCACGTGATGAATGGTCGGGGGTGCCAGGCTCGCCAAGCGTCGTCAACTTGCCCAACATTTGTAGTCCTGCTTCAGGCGACAAATGATTAATCAGCACCTCCAGTCCACCTCTTTCTCTTTCTTCCTCTATCCCCTCTTCTCTTTCTCTCTCTCTCTCTCGCTCTCTTTCTCCCTTCCTCTCTCTCTCTCTCTCTGTCTCTTTTTGTCTTTCCCTCTCTTTTTCTCTCCCTTCTACCCACCTCTCTTTCTCTCCCGCCTGTCTCTTTCTCTCTCTCTTCCCCCTCTCTCTCTCTCTCTCTCTATCTATCTCTCTCCTCTCTTTCTGTGTGTGTGTCTCCCTTCTCCTTCCCTCTCTCTCTCTATCTCTCTCTCCTCTCTCTCTCTCTCTCTCTCTCTCCTTCTCTCTCTCCTCTTCCTTCTCTCTCTCTCTCTCATGCACACAACGTTTGTCATACTAAGCTCTTGCCGCGCTCCCTTACCTTTAGGACTTCAGTGCGAAGCTTCCAACAAAAATGGAGACATTGTTATTTTAACTTTCGCGCTTGCACACTGAGGCAACATGGAGGTTCTGTGGCTGAAGAAGTTGACGAGGGTGTGTGTGTGTGTGTGTGTGTTGTCTTCAGCACATTCGGGACCTGTGCATCACATGTGATACATTTTCATATATATAATTTTCTGTATTTATTTATCTACTTATTTATTTATTTATTTATTTATTTATTGGGCCGCCCGGTAGCCCAGTGTACAGTCTCGAACGCATGAGCAGGGGACGTGAGTTCGATTCCGGGACCGGCTGCGTCCGTCTTAAACTCGCTCTCGACAGCCCTGATCAGGCGGGGAGGCAACCCAAACATCGGCCTTAAAAAAAAAAAAAAAAAAAAAAAAACCCGGCTGAGTCAAACAGTTCTATTTGGTTCAGAGGAATTCTGGCAACCATCTCGTCTAAACAAACTCCGCCCCTTGTTTCTTCCTCGATCAATCAGGATCGCTTTAGAATGACGCGCTCTGGGCGAGGGAGGTTTGCAATTGGTCAGGAGATATAGAGGGCGTGGCTTCTTCCGCCTGAGCCTCGAGTCTTTGACCGCATATTGATTCGAAAGTTCGACAACAACTTCATGTTTTTCCCTTATGTTCATAGGTGGCGCCTTGATCTATACAATTTTATTATTGTCCTTTTCAACGTGTGCCTGATAAGAGGCGTTGTTTCGTAATAATAGAAAATACCGTATATAGAAAATGACGACGACGACGACGACGATGATGATGATGATAATGATGATGATGACTGAGTTGAATATGTCGCGAAATTCCCCCTATCAGGAGGCTAGGACGTTGCCCCTTACAGAGGACTTTGTACCGTGGAATTTAATGAACCATGCCTTTGGTTCAACTCGTCGGTGGCAGGGTTAGAACCGTCGTCACCTCGACATCCGCCGCAAGTAGCGACGCTCTAACCCGCTCGGCCAGCGATCATTGTATGGCATCATTCATTTTTAGACAAATATACTGAAAAAAATATCGACGGAATTTGCAAAACGACACTATATGGGTCAGATATTCAAAAATTCATCAGCACAATAGAGACAACAAACTTATTCAAAGATAAAACTTTCTTGACACAAGAAATTCAATTTAAAATCCTCTACAAGTCAGATTCTAGAAGTTAAGGTTTTTTTTTCTTCCAGAGTTCGTTAACAGAAGAAGATAATTGAAATTCGCAATTTTTGCAACTTAAGGCAAATCTTACTGACTATTGATAGTTTTCTCTATTGGGAACTTCTAAAATTCGGAAATCTCAGTTATTCGCAACGAATGCCAGAGTATTGAAAAATACTTCTAAAAACATAAGGACATATAAATGGAATAGACTACAAGAGACCATAAAGCCTACACTAGGTAGTCCCATGTCTTTAACCATCTACCATCCTATCCATAAAGTTATCTCGTATCCTATCAAATCAACCAATTGATTCAGCGCTCACTACATAGTTACTAAGTCTGTTCCATTCGTTAACCCCTCTATTGGTAAACAGGATCTTGCCTATTTCCTTCTTAAATCTAAATCTATTCAATTGCCTGTTGTTCTGTACATATCTACGTCTAATTATAATGTTTCATAAAAATGATATAACAGATAATGCAATTAATGAAAATATGCAGGTAATTGATAATACTCAAATCCAAGCTTAATTCATTATTGGAATATATCGGAACTGTGCGAGATTTCATTGATATTCTCCTTAAAAACACAAATGGTCAGCTATATTGCTAGTTAGTTTCTAGAATTTCGGTCAAATGGGAGACGGGAGCATGTTATTGTGCCCCCCACCCCCACCCATAACCATGAAAGAATACTTTGATCAAATTTGGCCAAAGAACACGGACTGAATAAGGGATCCCATTCATGATACGATCTGGTCTTGAGGCCGTCGGACAGACCTGGTCGGATTCGACTAGATTGGACCGTGTATGTTGGTCGGATAAACCAAAATCAGTACATACACGATCCAATCTGGTCGGATCCGATCGGATCTGTCCGGCGGCCTCAAGGCCAGATCGTACTGTGGATGGGGTCCCTCAGTGACCTACCCACAATGCCACCGCGCTGTCTCGTCCAATCGAACTAGTTCTCAACCCTCCAGTGATCACGTGAGTAGACAATTACCCTAAACCCAAACGTTAACAACTTCCAACTTCCGTATAATCATCCCAAAACCCGAACGTTCGCAATTAGTGGGATGCATACGCCAAAAAAAAAAAAAAAAAACTAAGTTACCAACGTTACTATAATTGCCAAACATTGGTAACTTTCTCAACGTTACTATATTTATCCCAAAAGCCCCAAACGTCAACAACTTCCAGCGTTTGATGCAGACTCCATCCCCACCCCTCCCAATGGCACACGCTTGTCATTCCTCCTCTTTCATTTTGTTGGTTTTTGGTTACTTATTTAGCCCCCGTGAGCTGCAGCGCGGAAGAGAGATTAGATAATTAATCGTAGGAGCCACGTTGCCCGTTTCTGGAAATACGGTGAAACATTTAAGGCCGAGTACCACATGACAAATGGAGTAATGATCCTCCCCCATCCGCTCCTCCCACTCCCTCCCCTCCGCTTCTCCTCTTCCCTCCCCTCCACTGCTCCCCTCACTCCCCTCCCCCTCCTCCCTCTCTCCTCCCCCTCCCCTCCCCTCCGCTTCCGTCTCCCCCTTCCTCCCCTCCGCTTCCTTCTCCCCCTCCCTCCCCTCCTTTCCTTCCCCTCCATTCCCTTCCTCCGCTTCTTCTCCTCTCTCCACTCCATTCCTCCTCTTCCCTCCCCTCCGCTTCTCCCCTCTCCTCCCCTTCTTTCCCCTCCGTTCCTCCCCCTCCCTCCTTTCCGCTGGTCCCACTTCCTCCCTCCCCTCGGCTCCTCCCCTTCCCTTCACTCCGTTCCTCCCCCTCTCCTCTCTCCCCTCCGTTCTTCCGCCTCCCTCCCCTCCGCTCCTCCCTTCCCTCCATTTCACTCCCCCTCCCTTCCCTCTGGCGGTACACTAGGCTATCATGCTACTTGCTCTTGCTACTTAGTTTGACTAGAAACGACTTCGGTTGCAATATTCTAGGGTTAAGTGAGAACGTCTCAACAAGGTTAAGAGTAATTTGACATTTGGAAATTCGAAAAAAAGATCATCACCGAAGTCGTTTTCTACTCAAAACGGAGTAGCAAAAGCAAGTAGCATGCTAGAGAGAAATGCTTAGTGTGCCGCCACACTTTAGTCAACTTCCTGGTCCTTTCAACTTCATTTGCTCTTCTTCACTCAAATCCCTCTTCCTACTCTTTAGCTGCTTTTGTTTCCTGAACCTCTTTCTTCCTTCCCTTCCACATTTTCCCCTCTTACCATTGTGAGGTACTGACTACACATCTTATGCAATCGATATTCTTGGAATTTTAGTGACATCTCTACGGATCAGAGCCACTCGGCAATGTTTTATAATTAGAGACTAAGGTCTACCAAAAAATAAGTAAATAAAAGCTCTACCAAAAAATAAATAAACAAATATATAGATAAGTAAATAAATAAAATAAGAATAGATCAATGAATAGGTAAATAAAATAAATAATAAATAGAAATAAATAAATGAATAATATGAAATAGATAAATTAAGAAAATGAAAATAAATAAATAGATGAAAAATAGATAAATAGGTAAATAAATATAGATAAAATGGACTAAAATGAAATAATAATAATGATAATAAAGAAATAAACAGATGAATAATGAATAGATAAAATAAGAACGATAATTAAATCAAATAAAACTCTTTTCCTTCTCTCATTATCCTTTCTTTAACTTATTCCCCCCACCCTCCCTTTAACCCCGGGAAGGACTGAGGGCCTGCCACGGAGACGAATAAAACCGCCTGGCGACAGCCATTATAGGAGTAAAAGTACCACCCGGTGCGGAAGGGACCACTCATGATTTGGGGGGGGGGCTACCCTCTGGGGGCGCCACCGAAATGAAGGAAATCGCCTGGCGGCTTCTACGTGACGGGAGGAGGAGAAGGAAGAGGAAGAGGGGGAGGAGGAGGAAGAAGCGAAAGAGGAGGAGGAGGAGGAGGAGGAGGAAGAAGAGGAGAAGGAGAAGGAGGAAGAAGAGGAAGAGGAAAAGAGGGAAGAAGAGGAGGAGGAAGAGGAAGAGGAGGAGTAAGAAGAGAAGGAAGAGGAGGAGGAGGAGGAGAAGGAAGAAGAGGAAGAGGAGGAGGACGTGGAAGAAGAGGAGGAGGAGGAAGAAGAGGAGGAAGAGGAGGAGGAGGAGAAGAAAGAAGAGGAAGAGGAGGAGGACGTGGAAGAAGAGGAGGAGGAGGAGGAGAAAGAGGAGGAGGAGGAGGAGGAGGAGAAGGAAGAAGAGGAAGAGGAGGAGGACGTGGAAGAAGAGGAGGGGGAGGAGAAAGGGGAGGAGAAGAAGGAGAAAGAAGAGGAGGATGTAGAGGAATAGGAGGATGAAGAAGAGGAAGAGGAGGAGGAGGGAAAAGAGGAGAAGGAGGAGGAAGAAGAAGAGGAGGAGGAGGAAGAGGAAGAAGGGGAGGAGGAAGAGGAGAAGGAGGACGAGAAGAGGAGGAGGAGGAAGGAGAAGGGTCGCAATACGATCAGTCTGTCATAATATCCGTAGGAATGCACAGCTGTTTTCACTCATATGTACTACAATAGCTGGTTTCTTTCACAGACACGTTGGGAGGTATTGTCTGTCTCATGACTCGGCAGGAGACGGGAGGTCTGTAGTACTTATAAGTGACGCTAACCGTACACTAACTTCCTTAGTTAACCATAAACTTCTTCTAATTTGGGTCACAAGGCGTTGGGAAACAACTGTCTGTCTTTAGCGGCCGTTAAGTGATTTTATTCAATTAAGGGAACACCACCCCACCTTTACCCAGTTAAACCAAATGTTACGTTTTAAGACTTAAACTACTACCTAATCTATGGTTCCCGTATAACAACACTCACGTTAATAATGATCAGCATGACGACCAGATAATCACATTCATCACTGTTCCCTGTGAATGCCTCAGCGCCGCTACAATGCATCTGTCACAGCTGGAGACGTGCTTGCTAACTAATAAATGACGATTACGAGAGAAAGCAATTAAGGGCTTACGATCTCCCTAGCGTGATGGTCTGGTCTCTTTCAAGATTTGATATCGGTTGGAGTTCACATAGGAAATATATATACACACACATATATATACATGTATATACATGTATATATACACATATATACATGTATATATATATGTATATATACATACATATATATATATATATATATATATATATATATACATATATATATACATATATATATATACAGTATATATATATATGTATATATGCAAAGTAGACCACTTGGAAAAAGAAACTAACGAAGCAAGTGGTCTACCTTGCATAAGTGAACACACGTACCCGTGTTCTTATTAGCATATGTATATATATATATATATATATATATATATATATATATATATATATATATATATATATATTTAAGAAGGAAATAGGCAGGAACTGGTTTACCGATAGAATGGTTAACGAATGGAATAGACTTAGTAACCATGTAGTGAGGGCTGAAACAATTGGCTGTTTTAAGAGAAGATTCGACAACTTTATGGATAAGGATGACAGGTGGAAATGGACATGGAACTGCCTAGTATAGGCCTTATGGTCTCTTGCAGTCTCCTGAATTCTTATGTTCTTATGTAAAAGTCGAGAATCTGGGAGTATGACAGCTGGAGTAGCAGCGTGCAGCTGGTCGTGCATGCAGCGGTCACTGGACACAATAAGGCCTACCGCGAAAACCAGCTGCGTAATCTTAACAAGAAGAATGAGACTGCAAGAGACCATAAGACCTATACTAGAGAGTTCCATGTCCCTTACCACTTGCCATGTCTATCCATAAGGTTATCTAATCTTCTAAAACAACTAATGGTGTCAGCGTTCACTACACGATTACTAAGTTCCATTTGTTAACCGCTCTGTTGGTAAACCAGTTTTTGTCGATATCAAGGTCGATTAATTAACTCCTTACTTAACCAAAATGACCCGTGTGATACTTTTCCTCTCCTCTCGGCTGCCGCCAGGTGATTTTATTCACCTCCATAGCAAAGGAGGACCCGATGACGACAAACTCCTTCCGTACCTTGTGGTACTTTCTTTTTATTCTGGCTGCCGTCAGACGATTTTATTCAAGTCCGTGGCAAACCCTCGGTAGGAAGAGGGATTAACTTTAGATAACCTCCTTTCATCCCTCGCTTCTCTCTCTCTGTTCTTCACTCAGTCCGCACCTCTCCAATTACCAGTTACCACAGTCTGGGAGAAGACGAAGAAAAGAGAGGAAAAGAAAGATAAATAGAGAGACAGAGAGATAGATAGAGATAGAGATAGAGGGAGAGAGACAGGCAGAGACTGACTAATGAACACACACACACACAGGGAGAGAGAGAGAGAGACAGAGAGAGAGAGAGAGAGAGAGAGAGAGAGAGAGAGAGGAAGTGAGAGAGAACAGGAGGGACACACACACACACACACACACACACACACACACACACACACACACACACACACACACACACACACACACACACACACACACAGATTCAACTATTGGAAAATGGACAACCCTCTTTACTTTGTTTTTTTTTTTTCTTCTTCCATTTCCTTTCTTCTCGTTTTCTTCTTTTCTTTCTTTTCATCTCTTTTGTTGTCCCTCTTCTGCAGTAGGTACTGTTGTTGTAGTTAATACATTTACTGTTGTTCAGGAATTATGTTTAATACATTTGTTATTGTTCTTTTTGGTTATTTACGTTTTTTCTTTCTTCACGTTGTTTTCTTTGTCCACTAACCACCTTTCTCTCTTTCTCTTCCTCCTTTCTCTCTTTCTCTTCCTCCTGTCTCTCCTCTTTTCTTTTCCTAACCGGTGCTATCCTCGCCTTTTTTCTTTCTCTTCTTTTTCTTCCACTAACTAGACAAACATTTCCCCTTCTCCCCACTCTCCTCCTCTTCCTCCTCCTCCTCCCTCCCATTTTCCTCTTCTTCTTCTTCCTCCTCCTCCTCCCCGCTTTCCTATTCCTCTACCTCCTCCTCCCCGATTTCCTATTCCTCTACCTCCTCCCGCCCCCGCATTCTTCTTCCTCTCCTGTTTCCTCTTCCTCTACCTCTCCATTTTCCTCTTTCTCCTCCTCCCCGCTATCTCCTATCTTTTTCTTCCTCCCTGATTTCCTTCTCTTTCTCCTCCTTATCTCCTTTCCTCATTCTCCTCCTCATCCAAGCTTCCCTCTTCCTCCTACTCCTCTTCTTCTCTTCTTCCTCCTACGCTCTTCCTCCTCCTCCTCCTGACTTCCCTTCTCTTCTTCCTCCTCCTCCACTTCTTCCAACTCAACTAGGTTCTTCCTGTCCGGTAGGACCGGTTGAGTCTCCTGCAGAATCTGTCAGTCGGTGGCACCGGAGCT
>NC_134817.1:28209696-28212196 GCF_046742065.1 Oratosquilla oratoria | reverse complement strand
CTTTGTGTCGAAAAATTGTAATAGTATCTTTTGTAATGTTGACATCTGGCAACGATTAAGCATATCAAAAATATAAAACAATTTGTAACAAATTTATTTTTCATCATTACACTAATTATAATTCAAATAGTAACGCACTAAAACATTTATAATATAATTTAACAGATATATCATGACTTATGAAAAATATATTTCTTATAGAGTATCTGCAATTCTAGCGTAAAATATCTGAATTCGTGAAATACAAAATTGTCGAATATCGCTGGAAAATATTTTGATAATAAACAATCTATTATATTACAAGCCTTTTGATGTATAGATAGATAGATAGACAAATTGTTTTCATGTAAAATAATATGTTTGTGACGAATTTATTTTCACAAAAGTCATTGGATTATGACTGTGCGGGAGCAATGAAGTTGATGTTTATGCATAAAGCGACGACATGACGTCACAAAGCGTCATGACGTCACTGCATGCATGGGTGACAGAGTAAAATTTTTTGACTTATTTCAGTCGTTTATATGATATATTTATCTCTATATGAAAATATGGGAGCAACTATCGAGTTTTTAATCCATTTAACAGGTCTTTATCTTTTAAATGAGAAACATTCCCTCTCACTGCCGTCCTTCCCAACCACCCTCGCTGAGAGAGAGAGAGAGAGAGAGAGAGAGAGAGAGAGAGAGAGAGAGAGAGAGAGAGAGAGAGAGAGAGAGAGAGAGAGAGAGAGAGAGAGAGAGAGATTATATATAGCTGTAAGATAAAAGAAGATAAAAGGAATAAAACAAAGAGACGAAAAAATAAAATAAAATAAAAAGAAACAAAAGAAGAGAGAGGAGGGAAAAGCAAAGAAGAGACAAGCGAAGCAAAGTGAAGCAAAGCAAAGCAAAGACAATGAAAAGAAAATCGAACTAGTCCAGACGATAGGAAGCTCGGACGAGACGAAGATTTCACAAATCGACAATTGGAGAATTTTCATCCACATCTTCATCCTCATTTATCACCGTGACCACATCCGCATAAGAACATGAGAATGGAGGAGACTGCAAGAGACCATAAGGCCTACATTAGGCAGTTCCATGTCCCTTACCCTCTGTCATCCATATACATAATGTTATCCATGTACATAATGTTATCTCTAAAACAAATAATTGTTTCGGCTCTTGCTACGTGGTTACTAAGTCTATTTCATTCGTTAACCACTCAATAGGTAAACCAATTCTTTCCTATTTCCTTCTTAAACATAGGAAGAGAGAATATTGCTGCCTTGTTAGAAATAAAATCAAGCTCTCTTCAATCCTTCAAATCGACTCATTTTCTCTACGATTTTCTGTTTCTCTCCCTCCTTCTCCTCTCTCTCCCTTTCCGTATAAACTGTTACGGGCGGTTCTATTACAATGTAAGTCAATGGAGGCGTTCACAGACAACCGCGCATTTTTCTATGCAATACCGCCACTGTTTCCGCGCGGTTCCAACCGCTAGTGTGAACTGAGGGAACATACCTCCCTTTACCTCCTCCTTACATGCCTCCTCGCTCTCCTTACCTCCTCTTTATTCTATCTCCTCCTCTTCCTCCCTTTCATTTCCTTCCTCTCTCCTCTTCCTCCCTTTCATTTCCTTCCTCTCTCTTCCTCCCCTTCCTCCCTCTCTCCTCCTCCCTTCCAATCAATCATTTCTTCCCTCGCACTCATTCCATGTCCATTTCTGAAACACGATTGTACCATAACTCTTTCTCTTTTATTATTTCGTGTCTTTTCCTCACCAAATATACAGCCTTATCGGGTTATCACACTGGGCTTCTTCCACGGGCTTCGCCAGCGCCGACAGTTGAGTCCCTTTGAATAAAAACTATTTCAGTTACAATATCTCCAAATATCAAATTAATTATCTTTCCGTCCTATATAGCAAAATTGAATGGCGAACTAAGAGATTGCAAACCTATACAAATGTTAGACATACTGTGGAAATGTTCTTAGACGAGTCTAGATTTCTGTAAGCGAAGTCATATTCTAGTTACTCAAATGGAAGTTGGAGGTAGGATGTTGGAGGAAAAATAGCCCAGCGTGATAACCCCTTTACCAAACCACAGGAAGCCTTACTAAGGTTATACATAGACTGCATCATCCCTCAGGGGACAGACCGGTCCTGTAGCGGATCACTAAAACTGACGACGACCAAACTTGTGAAAATTCCGGCATTCACTTTTTTCTAAGTATTCTTGCATCGCTGACATTCTTGTAGATGTTATGTACTTAGAAAAGCTAGTTACAAAGGTGCTCTAATTACTAAGACGAACCCTTTACTAGAACATTGAACATAGAAAGTTTGGTAAAACTCCAGAATCACGCAAACACAGATATTCAACACGAATCTTAAGTTCTCCGACAGCTCCTAAACTAAAGTACCCTAACATAATCTAAACTAACCTAATCTAACTCAACCATTCCATAGAAAAAGTAGATCTTTCAATTAAAAAAAAACTGAAAAATATGCTTGC
>NC_134817.1:28194696-28199696 GCF_046742065.1 Oratosquilla oratoria | reverse complement strand
TGTAATTCCGTTCCGGGTTGTGGGCTGCATGGAGCATATAAAGAGGTATGGAGGTGATAAGTGGAGGATCCAGCTCCCGGGTGGAGAGGGAGGGAGGAAGAGGAGGAGGAGGAGGAAGAGGAGAAGGAGAAGGAGAAGGAGGAGGAGGGTGGGGGAGGGTGACAGTAATGAGCGGGTGGCCTGCATTTAAAGGGGACCGAGCGAATGCATATGAAGATGAAGAAGAAAATTAACTTATATATTAACTTACAATTATTACTATTATCATTATTATCATTATTATTACTACTATTACTATTACTACTACTACTATTATTATTAATTATTATCATTATTATCAATATTATTATTATCGTTATTATTATTGTTGTTGTTATCACCATTATTATTATTATTATTATTATTATTATTATCATTACTATTATTATTATTATTATCATTACTATTATTATTATTATTATCATTACTATTAATTATTATTACTATTATCATTACTATTACTATTATTATTATTATTATTGTTATTATTATTATTATTATTATTACTTTTATTATCATTATTATCATTACCATCATTATCATTACTATCATTACTATTATTATCATTACTATTAATTATTACTACTATCATCATTACTATTATTATTATTATTATTGTTATTATTATCATTATTGTTATTATTATTATTGTTTTTATTGGTGGTTATTATTATTGTTATTATCATTATTATCATTATTATTATCATTATTATTGTTATTATTATTATTATTGTTATTATTATTATTATTATTATTATTATAACCATTATTATTATTATTAACATAAATTATATTAACTTATATTAACTTATTTTAACTTGTATATTAACTTATGATAATGAACATTACAGTATTTATGGTTGTAATGATAACAAGGCTACCAAAACTATTGGGATATTATTCTTTTCACATAATTAAACACAGTTCCCCCGCAAAGCGAGGTGGCTATGCAATGGAGAGGAACATCCCAACAGAGTCTTCCTTAAGGCGCTATCACACTGATCTATTTTTCTTCCAACCTCCAATTAATCGGTGGTATCGCCCACCTCCAGAACTTTCTCCGCGGTAAAATTACCGAAAAAAAACACTGAAAAACTGAAATAAAACACTGAAAAAAATCACTGAAAAAAAATACTATTCTTTTTTCAGCAGTTTACATACAATGTCATTTGATATGTTGGAGGATTTTTTGTTTTTTCATCCAGCATATCAGATTCCTTCCCGAAAGCTACGAGCTGGAAATCAGTTCCAAGTGTCGGAGGAAAAATAGCCCAGTGTGATAACAATTTTTTAATCATTACGAAGATTGCACTTCGTATCTAACCTCCCGTCACACACACACACAAACACACACGCACACACACACACACACACACGTACACACACACACACACACACACACACACACACACACACACACACATCCCATCCTCGAACAAGTACACATGAAAGAACGGCAACAACGACGTTGGGAGTATGATTGATCATTTGCTCGTGGGTTGAAAGCCGACGAGGGAAAGACATTGGAAGTGACAATGTAGAGAAAGGTAGGGAGAGGGGCTTCATCGGATTATCATCTCCTTCAGAGAACGGAAAGAAAAAGAGGCGAGGAGGAGGAGGGGAGGAGGAGGAGGAGGAGGAGGAGGAAGAAGGAACACGGGTAATAATAAATGATGAGAAAAGACGTAAAATGAGGTGACGAAGGATCATGGGAGCCGGATGAGAGTAGTGGGAGTGAATGGGGGAAAAGATGAAAGAGAAGTGTTGGAGGAGTGTTGGAGGAGTGTGGGAGAAGTCCAGTTTGACCATGAATGTGCTCCCTCATGATCTATGCGGTATGAGGGGGAGATGGACAGGAGGAGTGAGGGACTGGAACAAGTGTGAAAGGAGGAAATAAAAAGACATAAGTTTTGACTGAAGAACAAGACATAGGAAAGCGGAGAGGTATTTAGAAGATGAAGGAATGATAGATGACACAGTTCACAGAAATAGATAAAATATATATAAGTAAATAAACGTGACTGTAAATACTATTATGGAAAATAGGGTTGTCACTGCTGCATAGAAACTAGTTTATACATTATCAATATAAAACACTATAGTTCAAAGTATGGTGAGAAACTAACTCCAGAAGGTCACCTCGCTGCAGAGAGAGAGATAGATAGGTAGACAGATAGTTAGAGAGAGAGAGAGAGACAGAGAGAGAGAGAGAGAGAGAGAGAGAGAGAGAGAGAGAGAGAGAGAGAGAGAGAGAAAGGGAGGGAGGAGAGAGAAAAAGAGTGAAAAAGAGAGAGAGTGAGAAAGAGAGAGCGAGGGAGAGAGAGAGAGAGAGAGAGAGAGAGAGAGAGAGAGAGAGAGAGAGAGAGAGAGAGAGAGAGAGAGAGAGAGAGAGAGAGAGAGAGAGAGAGAGAGAGAGAGAGAGAGAGTGTGTGTGTGTCTGAGAGAGAGAGAGAGAGAGAGAGAGAGAGAGAGAGAGAGAGAGAGAGAGAGAAAGAGAGTGAGAAAGAAAGAGAGAGAGAGAGAGAGAGAGAGAGAAAGAGAGAGGAGAGAGAGAGTAAGAGAGAGAGAGAGAGAGAGAGAGAGAGAGAGAGAGAGAGAGAGAGAGAGGGAGAAAGTAAGAGAATGAGAGTTAGAGAGAGAGAGAGAGAGAGAGAGAGAGAGAGAGAGAGAGAGAGAGAGAGAGAGAGAGAGAGAGAGAGAGAGAGAGAGAAAGTAAGAGAGTGAGAGTTAGAGAGAGAGAGAGAGAGAGAGAGAGAGAGAGAGAGAGAGAGAGAGAGAGAGAGAGAGAGAGAGAGAGAGAAAACCACCTTTGCTCTTTGTGCTCAGACGGCCAGGGCAAGTGGCAGTCATCGAAATCCACGTCTGCCTGATTGTCCGTAGGCAGACGCCGCGCGACGGTGTACGATGCACAGGTAATGTAATTAACGTAATTAAGCTGAGTGATCAATGCCAAAGTTAGCTAATTCTAATTGAGATAAGATTCTTACAAAGTTGTCTTCACGAAATAAGAAGAAATATGACTAAAAAGGGAATGATATTCATGTTAACATTCTTTTGAAAATAGTTGTAATTCTTTTTTTTCTTTTGTATTTTGAGATTTGGTTCTATGTCATCGACAGACGATTTTATTCAGCTGAAGAGGACCTCTTGGATCTCGATAGGTTACCTATATAGATAAATAATAAATAAATGATAATAATCAAAATGAATAGATAAATAGATAGAATAACTATCTCGGTCAGGCTACCTCCAATATTTTGGAAACCATTGCAGACATCGCCCGGGCTACTGAACTCCCTCCTCTTTTTTTTTTTTTTTTTTTTTCCCAGGGGTCTCAGTGGGATTTTAACGTAAGAGACTCGAAGTGCTTCCCCTGAAGTGCCTCCCATCAGCTTTAGCGTGCTCCCCCTCTTCTCCCACCTCCCCCCCTTCTCCCCCCGCTCACCAAAATCCTCAGAGTCTTCGGGGACGTTGAACCCTCTGCAGGCAGGCAGACAGGCGGACGGTCTTCGTTGCATAACCTCACTTCTGTATCGTCCTCCTTCTTCTCCTCTTCCTCCTCCTCCTCCTCCTCTTCCTCTTCTTCCGTCCGCAGAACTTCTGAGGTAGCTCTCTTCCTCTTACAACCCCCCACCCCTCTCTGGGTGGTTGGACTTCCTACGGTCTGAATAAAATATTCTGGTGTCAGCCAGGACACCATCCTCCCTTAAAGAGAGAATTTCTTAACCTGAGGACACTGAAATCAATGGTTGAGGGTGCTGGGAAGTGCTGAATACATGGCGGCAAAATACCGATTCCACTCTCTTTTCTTTTTCTCTGGTTTTCTTACTTCTTTCATCAACAATGATGGCAGATGGCTTTAGTTTTGAGGAATCAACAAAATGAATAACCAAGCAGTACTTCACTTTCCTTTATCCTTCTAGTAATCAGATGTTAACCAGAGTTAGAGGTGCTCGACTGCCTCCTAGACCTGACTACTACAGGGGTGCCCTTAGGGTCGTAATAGGATAAGAACCTCCGCTCCCAGGGCAAGGAACTCGAGGCAACATCGTTCTTTCACACAGAAGAGGGTGATTCTTGCGCTCTTGGGTTCTGCGTTCTGCCAGCGCGTCAATAATTTGTCTCTCTCTGTCTTGTGTCCTTATCTGGCCTCAGCAACGACGACACCATCGTGGCACCAGGAAAGGGTGCCGCCCCCCCCCCACCACACGCACAGTTGTTGGCATATTCTCCTGAAGAAGACTCTAACTTTTTCCCCTTCGTTGGATGTTTTCTTTCGTATTCCTCCTCTTCTGTTACTGCGCCACTTCCTCTGCAGAATCCTTGCGTGAACGTCGTCTCTGCATATTTCATCTTGCTGTGTCTTGAGCTGGTTGGGAGGTTTCGCATATTTTCTCATGATATATAAAGAATAAAATTGATGGTGTTGTGAGGCGCTTGCGTTTAGATTTGGGCCTAAAACTATCAACTCTCTTCATACAACTGGTAAATACATAGCTGCACTGCACAATAAACACACCTTACCAGTTTCCTTTCAGTAAGGCTGCATTTGCTCTGCAGATTTTGTTACGATATGTAGAAAAAACGACTTGATGGTTAAGCTTGTGCGTTTAGATTTGGACATAACAACTGTCAAGTAACATCATACAACTGGTAAATATATAGCTGCAGTACATTCCTTACCAGTTTTATTCATGGCAGATACAATTCAAGAAAATTATGATATATGTCTCGCTATCACAACATACCAATGGAAGGGTCTATATCTATCTATACAATTTATCCTTCAAAATAAATTGACATCGTAACTCGTGTTAATACATTTAATTTTGAGAAAACTTAAGGCAGATACAACTCAAGAAAATTATGATACATGTCTTGTTATTACAAGATACCAATGAAAGGGTCTATATTTATCTATATAATTACCCGTCGGCAAAAATAAAAACAAAACTGACGTC
>NC_134817.1:28159696-28184696 GCF_046742065.1 Oratosquilla oratoria | reverse complement strand
AAATACGATACTCTTCTCCCCACTCTTGTTCACGTGTTTATACTCAGTAGCCTCAACGTAGCGGCACACTACGCTAGCATGCTACTTGCTTTTGCTACTTCGTTTGAGCAGAAATGACTTCGTATAAGATCTTTTGTTTTTCAATTTTTCAAATGTCAGATTACTCCTGAGTCACTTGGTGAGAAACTGAATGAGGAACTAAGAGAAGTTAAATGTAGAATACGAATGTTAGACTCGTTATTGAGACGTTTTTACGGAATTCTGGAATGCTGTGACCCAAGTCGTTTCTACTCAAAGTAGCAAAAGTAAGTAGCAAGCTAGCGAGAAATTACCAGTGTGTCACCACCTTAACTTTCATTGTTTTTGTTTACAAAATGTATACCCTTCATGGCTCTGTTCATCGAGTCTCTATTAATCCCGGTGCGTACCAGTCCAGAGCGGGTTAGAGCGTCGCTACTTGCGGCGAAGGTCGAGGTGACGGCAGTTCGAGCACAGCCACCAGCGAGTTGGACCAAGGGCATGGTTCATTAAATTCCACGATACAAAGTCGTCTGTAAGGGGCACCGTCCTAGCCTCCTGAGAGGGGGAAGTTCGCGACCTTAAACCGAATCATCACGTCTTACCATACGTCACCCAATCGCCGTCATCACTTGCTATGTGTTACACGTCTACATGACACTTCTCTCCCGCAACCTCGTCACTGCCTATTTTCGCATTCATTCCCTTCCAACTATCACCACTCTTCGTCTATCCAGCGGTGAAACATGGACTCAGCGTGACCGGTGTAAGAAAGGGTGACCTTAGATCTCTATGAATTATTCCTAAAGTTGCAGGGACAGTTAGGCTACCCCCGTCAAGGGGGAAGGGGAAACAAGTCGGCGGCTACATTTGCAGAGCGATGTCTGTCTTTATATCAATGGCTTTTTCCCCCTCATAAAGGAGGTAGCCAAGTCAAAAGACACGTACCCATCCCCACTCATTCCACTCCCATCCACCACCCTTTCCTCCCTCCCCCCCCTCTCATCTTAGCTCCTCGTGGATGAAGGGTCATCCATGTCTCCCACCCTGTCCTATGTGATGGTGGTGGTGGGATGGGAAAGAATTCTGCCACCGAGTTTCCCATGCGGGTCGTAAAAGCCGTCTAAAGTGGGGCGCAGTGATGGGACTAGGCACCCTGCTCTCTGTGACCCTGTCCTACGAGATGCCAAGGGAGGGAGATGTAGCACAAAATAAGTGAAGAAGAAGAAGAAAAAGAAGAAGGAGAAGAAGAAGAATTGTGGCTCGATTCTTGACGAGGGTGAAACGCTTGCACAGAAGTGGGTCCGTCTTTGCACTTCCTCTGGAACAAGAGCGGATCAAGCAGATCCTCACCCATTCCAGACTCACCAGGCCGTCAACTGGGGAATGGGCTGAGTGCACAACCGACGAGGATAATAGGTTCGCGTTCCATTCCCCTTGAGGGTTCCTGACTGCTGTTCTTACAATCTTGGAGAGAGCAGATGGCATTTTCCATCAGAAAAAAAAAAGTCCAGAGGTAAAAAGAAAGAAAATATCACATATGTAGGTATGTATGCATGTATATATGTGTGTATGTCTTTATATATATGTATGTATGAATGTATGCATATATATGTGTGTGTGTGTGCGTATGTCTGTATATACAGTATATATATGTATACATGTGTATTTTTGCATATGTCTGTATATATGTATGTATACATGAGTGTATATGTGCGTATGACTGTGTATATATGTATGTATGTATCTATGTAACGGTAATCACATAAAACACGTGAATAAAGATATTTTGCTTGAAACCACGAGGAAATCAAAGAACGGAATACTGAACGTTTTCGTCTATTTAAGACATTTTCAAGGTACATAGTATAACTACAAAGTACAGCTTCAATACAATAGTGTAGAGAACAGGAGAGGTCACTCAACATAAATACATAAGGATTGTCTTACAAAGAAACAAAAATAGAAATAATGAAAAAATAATAACAAGAATAAATAAATAAAGTGGGTGACAACTGACACATATGATAAAAGTTCACACAAGATGGCATTGTCCTACAATTTAGTTGATGACAAAATTATCTAGTTTGAAAAGACCAGTGCTTAAATTGAGATTCTCATTGAAAGTTTTTTCAATGATACACGGTTCAATTATATTCCTTCCCAAATAGGAACTACACGAAACAATTTCTTGGGAATTGTCCTAATTAATGCAATGGTTGTAGTCTCTAATGTGAGCAAAAATCCCATTTGACAATTGGCCAGTACGAACATTATACTTGTGCTGGTTCAACCTAAATTTTAATTTCTTGCCAGTCTGACCAATGTAACAAGAATTACAATTCTTGCCAGGAATACTGCGGGTTGTGTCTTCAGTATTCTTTGCAAGAATTGCAATTCTTGTTACATTGGTCAGACTGGCAAGGAATTAAAATTTATGTTGAACCAGCACAAGTATAGTGTCCGTACTGGCCAATCGTCAAGTGGGATTTTTGCTCACATTAGAGACTACAACCATTGCATTGATTGGCACAATTACCAAGAAGTTGTTTCATGTAGTTCCTAGTTGGCAAGGAATGTAATTGAATCGTGTCTCATTAAAAAAACTTCCAATGAGAATCTCAATTTAAGCACTAGTCTTTTCAAACTAGATAATTTTGTTATCAACCAAATTGTAGGATAATGTCTCAAAGCTCCGCCTTAGCCATCTTGTGTGACCTTTTATCACATGTGTTAATTGTCACCCACTTTGTTTATTTATTCTGTTATTATTTTCTATTTCTATTATTTCTATTTTTGTTTCTTTGTAAGTGACCTCTCCTGTTTTCTACACTATTGTATTTAAGCTGTACTTTGTTGTGATACTATGTACTTTGAAAATGCCTTAAATAGACGAAAAGCTCCAGTATTCCGTTCTTTGATTTCCTCGTGGTTTCAAGCAAAATGTATGTATCTATACATGTTTTAATGCATGTCGCGTACATCCTACTAGTACATGGGATGTGTGATTTCACCAGAATTTTTTAGTAAAAGGTCAAAGAAATAACGAGTAAAGGCGTTATCACACTGGGCTATTTTCCTTCAACCTCCAATTAATCGACGGTACAACCCACCTCCTGGACTTTTCCGCCGTAAAATCACTTTGGCAAACTATTTTGTTTTCTCAACAATTTACATAGAATGTCATTTGATATACATACATACTTATACCAAGGCTTTTTCCCCCTTTCAAGGGAGGTAGCCAAAAAGAAAAAGGCATAAAATAATGCCCACCCATTCCATCCCTAAATGCACTCCCCTCCCCTACACCCTCCCTCTTATCTTAGCACCTCCTGTATGACGGGTCATCCCTGCACCTTGTCCACTGCCCTGGGTCAAAGGCAGTGTCGCAAGTCACAGCACATCCACAGCAAGGCCGCTTCATTAAATCCGCGACCCCCCCCTCTCCGTCCCCCACGCATAAAAGGAGAAGACGGGGAGAAATCCCTTCGGGCTGTGTCAAATTTTGCTCACACATACTACCTCACCCCCATCCCCCCACCCATTCCACCTCATGCATCACAACATCATCCATATACAACCATTCTCCATTCACCCCTGTCTTCTGTCCTCTCCTGTCCTTCCTCAACAGACATTTCCCCTCTGGTGGAAAATATATTTCCTCCAGCATACCAGATTCCTTCCCGAAAGCTGCTGGCTGGAAATATGCTCAAACAGTCGAAGGAAAAATAGCCCAGTGTGATAACACCTTAAAGGTGTAAGAAGGAAGAGAGCCGAGAATTTTGAATCTGTCTTCTTCTTGGTGACGCAGAGTTGACAGGAGACATTGGCAAATGGCCTCAAGATTTGGCAGCGATTTTCGCAAAGGTGTTTGGAAGCGGGACGACCAGCAAAGGTTAAACCTGAGTAAAATTTAAGGTTACAGAAACGAGGCATGAAGTGATGTTCCCTATAATTCTTTGTCAAGAGTGTACACAGAAATTTGCTAATATGTACATTTTTTATTCTATGGGAAGTATGTATACATCTAAGCGAGTATTTGAAACATATTTTTCTTGCTTTAGATTTATCATCATGAAATCACACGATTACATTCTTCAACTAAAAAATCAAAATCCTATTTCAAAAACATTATGTGCACACATACTATTCTCTTTGCGTACTACTCGTTTGTAACATGCGTGCGTTCGCACACGCACACAGTGTCTGTCTCTTTGTTAGATGAATTCGTTCAACATTGACCAAAATAAAATATGTAAAGGACATCACTGGGTTGAAGGGGTCTATCGAGATAACTATGACTCCTTCATCACGATGAGTAAAGTTTCCTGACGATGAAAAAAAAAGTAAAAATAAAATTTTTAGTTCGTCATCTGATCGGCTTGAGAGGTAAGAGAGGGGATGAGCTGACAGTATATAGGTACTACGAAGCAGAGATGGCTGTAAACGAAGGGATAGGGAATGGCATAGTATGTAGGGTGAAGGTGGCTCCAACGCTGAATACATGTGAATAGGTCGAGCGAGAGAGAGAGAGAGAGAGAGAGAGAGAGAGAGAGAGAGAGAGAGAGAGAGAGAGAGAGAGAGAGAGAGAGAGAGAGAGAGAGAGAGAGAGAGAGAGAGAGAGAGAGGGAGAGAGAGAGAGAGAGAGAGAGAGAGAGAGAGAGAGAGAGTGGGGAGGGAGAGGGTTAGAAAGAGAGAGAGAGAGAAAGAGAGAGAGAGAGAGAGAGAAGGAGAGAGAGAGAGAGAGAGAGAAAGAGAGAGAGAGAGAGACAGAGAGAGAGAGAGAGAGAGAGGGGGAGGGAGAGGGGGAGGGAGAGGGAAAGAGAGAGAGAGAGAGAGAGAGAGAGAGAGAGAGAGAGAGAGAAAGAAAGAGAGAGAGAGAGAGAGAGAGAGAGAGAGAGAGAGAGAGAGAGAGAGAGGAGAGAGACAGAAAAAAGAGAGAGAGAGAAACACAATAGATGAGAATAGTAAAGAACAGTGTTATTTTTAATATATACTTTTTAATCGGAAAGCGAGTAGTAGACGCTTGGTGTGGTATGCAAGAAAGAAGAACAAACAGTGAAGAAGAAGAAGAAGAAGTGCGGCCGAGTCTGCCTCTGCGAAATGAAATCAATCGAAAACGAATTAAATAAGATAAGAGAAACAAGACGGAAGGAGGCGAGTGGGGCGGAAAGGTCCAACAGAGCTCTAATCAGATTGATCGTACGAATAAAAGGGGATATTAGGACCGCGATGGCGCTCAGCGTATTTTCTTCAAAAGGTGAATGAACTAGCAGCTTTGGAGACGATGTAGCTGAATGGCGCAAAGAAACCTAAGGAGAGGAAGAGGACGAGTAGGGAAGAAAACATGAGAATTCAGGAGACTGCAAGAGACCATAAGGCCTACACTTGAGAGTTTCAATTCCATTATCACCTTTGATCCCTATCCATAAAGTTATCTCATTTATATTTTTTAAATCAATCAGTTGATTCAGCGCTCACTACATGGTTACTAAGTCTATTCCATTCGTTAAACAATCTGTTGGTAAACCAGTTCTTGTCTCTTTCCTTCACAAACCTAGAGAAGGATATAGGCAACAGGCGGGAATTCTGACACAAGATAGAAGAGTGATTTGAAATTGGCAAATGCCCACAAAATGATGTATTTGATAAAGCTTCAACAAGCGAAACGTTGTACAGGGTGGTCCAGATGTCTTGTTACTCCTACCAATAGAGGTACAAGTATTACAGTAATACAAAATACATGTCCTGAACTCAGTTCATTTACCGTAAGAACAATAGAACAAAATAACACCATGTTCGGAGGAGCTGGTTTGCTGAATCTTTCAGTGACGTCATGTCGCACAGCCCCTATCCTCTTGCGATGGGAACATGAACTGTTATTTTGTTCTATTGTTCTTACAGTAAATAAACTGAATCCATGACAAGTATTTTGTATTGCTGTAATACTTGTACATTTGACCCATAAAGAAGAAACTTACAATTTCAGATTTAGGAAGGAAATATTCAAGAACTGTTTTACCAACTAAATGGCTAACGAATGGAATAGACTCAGTAAGCACATAACGAGCCCTGTAACTAATGGTTATTTCAAGATAAGGTTAGATAACTTTACGGAAGGGAATGATGGGTGGTAATAGACATAGAACTACCTTATGTAGGCCTTATGGTCTCTTGCAGTTTCTTTCATTCTTATGTTCTTAAAGGAGGGGAGGGAGAGTGGACGAAGAAGAAGAAGAAGACAGTGATACGAGACCCACGTTTCAGGACTGAAGGACAAGGGAGCCAGGTGCCTGGAAATCGTATGGGGGTAATTACAGAGAGTGGAGGCGTACTGAGGCCGGGTTTTCACGGTTGTGTAAGCAAAGCAGAGGTAATGGAAAGGAGAAAGTGAGTGCTACAGATGACTACGTATGGTCTTTATGCATCACACTCAAGTTGGCTTTCCAAGAGGCGAGGGAAGTGGTACCGTCCTTCCCTTACTTTTTGTTTGTTTACCAATATTGGAAACTTGCACTTTTGCATATGAGGAGAAACACAATATCTATGGTGTGTGTGTGTGTGTGTGTGTGTGTGTGTGTGTGTGTGTGTGTGTGTGTGTGTGTGTGTGTGTGTGTGTGTGTGTACGTGTGTGCTTGTGTGTGTGTGTGTACGTGTGTGTGTACGTGTGTGTCTGTGTGTGTGTGCGTGCATGCGTGTGTGCGTGTGTGTGTATGTGTATGTGTGTGTGTGTGTGTGTGTGTGTGTGTGTGTGTGTGTGTATGTGTGTGTGTATGAGTGTGTATGTGTGTGTGTACGTGTGTGTGTGTACGTGTGTGTGAGTGTACGTGTGTGTGTGCATGTGTGTGTGTGTGTGTGTGTGTGTGTGTGTGTGTGTGTGTGTGTGCGTGTGTGTATGCGCGTGCGCACTCGTATAAAAGAAAAGGTACACATATCTGCTCTTTAGTGCTGATTTACTTTTCATTTCTCAAACTTACTTTTTCGTACTAATGGAAGATTTCCAGCCTAACCTGTGGTACTTCCCCTTTTTCCTCGCCGCGGAAAGACTGACGAGGTCATTTGCATATTATGCAAAGAAGCAGAAACTGGTTACTCCTTTCTGGTTCCCTTCCAGGCCTACCAACTGCTCGATGGTCCGAAACTCTTCACTCTGTATGACATATTTATACCAAACTCCATCAAGTCAAAACTTGCGTCTTCCGCCATACACGAAGGGGAAGGAGGAAGGAGGGAGAGTGGAGGGGGGGGGCACACCTTTTTTTCCCCTATGAAGGTGAGGGACTTGTAAACGGGTGTACATTAACACACACAAGAAGTTCCTGAGGGAAATATGTAGGTCCCATGAACGTGTCCTCAAAGTCATATTTACGTTCACGTCAACCTGCGCGACACATCTTTATCTTATTTATGCATAGGATATAAATCATGTATGATATTTGCACTTAACGTCCTGTGTAGAAAATACGTGTCCTCCATGGCGCAAGTCCTTCAATCCTATGTATGAAGACATCCTATATTCGGTGGCAGAAGAATACACTGTTGTGTGCATTGTCACTGTCATTTGTTTGAGAGATACTGAACATAATATCTCTAACTCAAGATACGTGTGCGTGCGTGTGTGCGTGTGTGTGTGTGTGTGTGTGTGTGTGTGTGTGTGTGTGTGTGTGTGTGTGTGTGTGTGTGTGTGTGTGTGTGTGTGTGCGTGTGTGTTTGGTCCGTGAAAGGTGTATCTTGAGTCTACCCGCACAGATTCTGACTGCTATTGATCACAGGCTCGACCGGCGTGGCAGGCGTCCAGAGGGCTTGCCTGGCACAAGAACAAGGTGGGAGGGAAGGAAGGGGGGATGGTGGGAGGGGGGGAGAGAAAAGGTGGGTGGGAGGGAAGGGGAGAAAGAAACTGGGGTGCAGGAGAGGGTTTGGGAGGAAAAGGGAGAAGGGCAAATGGGGATCATCTTTGGGGTTTGGTGGGGATGTAGGGGGAAGGTGAGTGGGGGGGTTATGGATGTGTCCATCAGTGGGGAGAGCATTAGGACTTTTGGGGAGGGAAGGGAGGGGGAGTGATTTGGGGGCAGGGAAGGAAACGTATCGTCCGAGGCTTGTGGGAGAGATGTGGGAGGGGTGGGGGAGTGGGGGGGGATCCTATGAAAATGGGAAGAGAGGAGGGCGGGTGGGTCGTGAGAAAAGGCGAAGATCGTGTTGTGAGGTGTTAGTGGGGGATTAGGTGTTGTGAGCGTTTGTACGGGTGCCTGGGGGAAGGGGGAGGGGGAGGGGGGAAGTGGAGAGAAAGGGAGCATCAGGATGGGACAGGAGTGGATTGGAAGGGAGGAAGAAGGAGGAGGAAGGAGGGAGGAGGAGGAGGAGGAGACGGGAGGGGAAGGGAAGGGGAGAGGACTGAAGGGATATGATGGAGCAGCGAGAGGGAAAGAGGGGAGAGAGGAGGGGAATGGACACAAGTCATAGAAAGGGGTAGCGAGAGGGGAGAGAAGGGAAAGAGAAGAGACATAAGAGGGGGGAGAGAGGAGGGGAGAGGTGGAGAGGAGAGAAGAGATGGGAAAAGAGGAGGGGAAGGTAGGAGTGAAGAGGGGGTGTGGAAAAGGGGAAAGGAGGAGGAGAAGAGAGAGGAAGGGAGGAAAGAGGAGGGGGAAGAAATGAAGGGGAGGGGAGGGGAGTGGAAGAGAGGAGAGACGAGGGGATGGAAATGGAGGGGAGAGGAGGGGATGAGAGGGATGGGAGGGGAAAGGAGGAGAGAAGAGGGGAAGGAAATGGATGAGAGATGAGGGGATGGGGGAGGAAGAGAGAAGAGAGGAGGGGAAGGAAATGGAGGGGAGAGGAAAAGAAGAAAAGAGAGGAGAGAGGAGGGGAAGGAAACGGAGGGGAGAGGAAGAGAAGGAAAGAGAGGAAGAGAGGAGGGGAAGGAAACGGAGGGGACTGGAGGGGAGATGAGGGGATGGGGAAGGAAATGGAGGGGGCAGAAGGGGAGAGGAAGGGAGGAGAGGAGGGGAAGGAAACGGAGGGGACAGGAGGGGAGAGGAGAGGAAGAGAGGAGGGGAAGGAAATGGAGGGGAGAAGAGGGGAAGAGAGGAGAGACGAGGGGAAGGAAATGGAGGGGAGAGGAGGGGAGAGAAGGGGAAGAAAAGGGAAGAGAGAGGAGGGGAGGGGAGGAGGGGAGGGGAGGGGAGGAGGGGAGGGGAGGAGAGAAGAAGGCTATGGGCAGACTGAGAACGATGGATAAAGGAATGAAGGAAAGAAATAAACAAGAAAAGAAAGAAAGAAAGAAAGAAAGAGAGCATGCCGAAGCAGGGACAGGCGATCGCAAAGGAGGTAAGGGGGAGGAGGAGAAGGGAGAAGAAGGAAGAGGAAAGGAGAAGAAGGAGGAGGAAAGGAGAGGAAGGAGGAGGAAGACATAAAAGAGGGAAAGGAATAGAGAGGGGAAAGAAAAAAAGGACGAAAAGAGGAGGAAAAGAAAAAAGGAAATAAAATAAAATAAAGATGAAGAGACAGGAAAAAGTGAAAGGAAGGGAAGAAAAGGGAAGGAAAAGGGAAAGGAAGGGAAGAGATCGGACAAGAAAGGATAGGAGGGGAAAGGAAAAGAAGGCAGAGGAAGACAAGTGATATACAGGAAAAGGGAACAATGGATAGGAAGGGACAGAACATAAAGGAAAGAGAAGAAAAGGGAAGGGAGAAGAGATAGAAAGGGAAGATGGAGATAGATGATTAAGAAAAAAGTATGTGCATATATATATATATATATATATATATATATGTACACACACACACACACACACACACACACACACACATATATATATATATATATATATATATATATATATACTTATATATATATATACACATATGTATATATATATGCATATATATACATATATATATATATATATATATATATATATATATATATAGATATATATATATATATATATATATATATATATGGGAACTACACCTGCGGCGCTCGCCCAGGGGCTTTGCCGCTTGAATTTCATGTGTTCCTAAAATACCGTACACCAGTGAATGTCTGGCGGGAGCCATCTTCCCTGAGAAATCCCTGGGAGAACTATGAAAAAATATAACATTCTGATTTTTTTTTATTTATTCATTTATTTTGTTATTATTATTATTTTTTTAATATGAAATTCACCGCCACGGCTTTGTCGTGGGGGCTAGACCTGGGGCGTTCTGCACCCAAGGGGTCTCCGGCCCTTGAATTCCATGCGTTACCAAATTACCGTACATCAGTGAGTGACTAGCAGGAGCCATCTTCCCTCAGAAAAGTACGAATTTATGAATTCTTTATTTTCTTATGGATATATATATACATACATATATATATTTATATATATATATATATATATATATATATATATATATATATATATATATACAGTATATATATACATACATATATATATATATATATATATATATATATATATATATATATATATATATACGCGCGCGCACACATACACGTAACGCTGGATTCGAACACCGCTTGCTCCAGCCGAGTTTACAGGGGGGTGCGCACCCGTCTCTTAAAATTACCCACACGGAACTTCCCGTCTGGCAAACTGCCTGGACAAGTGCAGTGAACTGCATGGCCCCTACAAGGTACAAATATATATACATACATATATATATATATATATATATATATATATATATATATATATACTGTATATATAAACCCGCTAACGTTTTTGAAGGATTGTTTCAACATGAGTGTGTTGAAGATCGAAAGGAAACCTACAACCCGTGATAAGCTAAAACAGTTTGGCTACTGGGTGGCTACCTTAGGGTCTGAGTGAAATAGCCTGGAGGCAACAGGAACAAAAAAGAAAGGTGCCACTCGCCACGGAAGGGGGTGAAAGGAATTGCAACGGAAAGACGAGAGAGAGAGAGAGAGAGAGAGAGAGAGAGAGAGAGAGAGAGAGAGTAGAGAGAGAAAGAGAGTGAGAGTAGAGAGAAAGAGAGAGAGAGAGAGATTTTGCGAGAACGAATCAAATCCCAGTGTCGAATCAATTCCTTGCAGGAATCAGACTCCACCAATCAGATGATTCGGTGCACAGAACGGATCACTCGCCACTCAGCGAGGTGAGGAGAGCCGTGTGAAGAGGGCCTGGAGAAGGGAGAAGAGCGGACCTTCCGCGGCCGAAGCGAGGGATGCGACAGGAAAAGAAAAAGTTAAAGGAGTGATGGAAGTCGGATCGGCCAATGTTGTTCCACAGCTGTTGTCTCTGTCCACGCGGCGCAAAACTCCCGGGAGAAGAAAAGGAAGCGCTGGGTCAGGTTGCTGGCTTTTCTCGCTGGCATGCTACTTACTTTTGCTACTTCTTTTGAGTATAAAAGACTTCGGTTACAACATTTTTTCCAAATTCCCAAAAATCGAATCACTCTATCGCCAAATAGTGAGAAGCTGAATGACGAACTAAGAGAAGTTATACGAATGTTAGACACATTGTTCAGATGTTCTTACGGAAGTCTAGAATACTTTAATCGAAGTCGTTTCTGCTCAAACGAAGTAGCAAAAGCAAGTAACATGTTAGCCTAGTGTGCCGCCACCTTACCTCGTGGTCACTATGCCCTCCTCGAGAAATCGAAGTTAACGGGAATATTGTATGAGACCTTTTTTGAGAGAATTTTGTGTGAATGAATCTGGTCTTCTTTGGGTCGCCTTCTCCCTCGTTTAAAGTTTTTGGGTTGAGATTCGACCTAAGAACGTAAGAATATTAGCAAGATGATCAAAACAAAACTAGAATTAAAAGCACATAAATAAAGTTAACCAAATGGAGAAAGGAATGAATAAACACATCAATAAACAAATAGACAAATCAAGAAAAAAAATAGATAAACATCTAGACAAACAAAAATAAACAAATGAATAATAGAAAGTGTACTGAATAGTAGCATTTCGATTTTCTCTGTTGTGTATATACATATATATATATATATATATATATATATATATATATATATGTATATATACATACATATATATATGTATACATATATATATATATATATATATGTATATATATGTATATATATGCGTGTGTGTGTGTTTGTATATAGAAATAAAGATATAAAAGCATTTTATTGCTATCTAATTAGTAGTCTTCTTTTTCAGAAATAACGCTAACGCGAAAGCCTAACATTCCATCTGGGGGAGTGGGGGGGGAGGGGTTTTCTTTCTTCCTCAGCTCCTTTACAAACAGCGACGCTCTGGCAAAGGGAGCACTGGCGCACAGGGATCAGGTGCAAATGCAAATTGACGAGAGAAAAATAAGAAAAAAAAAAAATAATTAAGGAGTAGAAGCCTAAAGATGCCAGGTTCCCTACCGTTCCGGGTGTCATTTCTCTTTGTTATGTGGCTGGCGCCAGGCGATTCTATTCATACTCTTGGCACCCCCTCCCCCCTCTCCCCCTCTCGGTAACGAAAGAATTAAGAAGTCAAAAAAGAAGAACGAAAGAAGAGGATCAAATTGAAGAGGAGGGAGATATGGATGCGGAGGAGAAGGAGGAGGAGGGGGGCGGAGAAAAAGGAAAAAGAGAAGAAGTAACCGAAGAAGACAAGAGAACACGATAGGGGAAAATCTGAGACGGGAGAGAGAAGACTGAGGAGGAGGAGGAGGAGGAAGAGGAAATGAAAGAAGAAAAGGAGGAAGAGGTAGGAAACATGAGGGTAACGGTATCTGCGTTACTGAAGCCTGTAACGGAGTTACGTTAAGTGCATGTGGCCATACTGGTTTAACAGACGTTTCTGCCCCGTTCGCGTTATCATGCCCCATGTTCTGTGTATTAGAAATTTTGAGTAACACGCTAAGGTCCTTCTGTGGCGCTATAATCGCTTGACTATAGTGCAGGGTTCTCTACATGAAGGGTAATTGAATCACAAAAGCACAACTGATATATAGCTCCACGGAGACAGGACAGTGCTGCTCTGTTGGATTTTGGTGTTTTGTCACCACTTCTAACCATGAAGGTGGTAAAAGAGAATTTAATTGGAGAATAGTATATATATATATATATATATATATATATATATATATATATATATATATATATATGTGTGTGTGTGTGTGTGTGTGTGGTGTGTATAAATATATACATATATATATATATGTGTGTGTGTGTGTGTGTGTGTGTGTGTGTGTGTGTGTTTATATATATATATATACATATATGTGTGTGTGTGTGTGTGTGAGCATATGTATATATATATATATATATATATATATTTATATATATATATTTATATATATATATATATATATATATATATATATATATATATATAACACAGGAACCCACAGTCGGAGAAAGAATAAACTTCGAATAAAGAATAATCCTATATTTCGGCTATCAACTGTAGCCCTCTTCAGGAAAGTACATAAGATAGAGAACAGAGGGGACTTATAAACTACAGTAAGAAGAGATGTGGACAGTTGACCTCACTCAGACGCGGGGCTAACTGGGGTGGCGGAGGAGGGAGGGGGTGAGGAGAGGGGAGGATGTAACGTCCGCACTAGCTTATTTATTGCTGCGCGTGATATAATGTCAGGTGTCCACTGCCCTTTAGAAATATTAATATTAGGGCATTCCTCAATTAATGCTGATTCGACTATTTTCCTCCTGAAACCACAGTGGGACTTGAACACTAATCTGGCCTTACCCCAGTCGAAAGAATGATTCTTATTTTTAACATGAAGAAATACAGCCGAATTTTCCTGCCCATACCTAATTGACCTTTTATGTTCTGCCAATCTAGTGTTCAAGTCTCTCCCGGTTTGACCCAAGTAAACCAAATCACAATCTTTGCAGGGCAAACAATAAACACCAGGTGACTCAAATTCCTTCGGCTTTTGATGAACGTTCACAATTTGCTTACGTACGGGGTTAGGATAGTGATAGGCAATAGTGAGACGTTCACGAGGAAACAATTTAGTAGAAGAACTGATGGTATTATTGAATGGAATTTTTAAAATGTCCTTAAAGGCGCGGTGAAAATTTGAGGGGACGGAAGTTTTAAAAATGGTTGGCCCTAGCCTTACTGAGGGCTTGGTCCATGAAACCAAGGTGGATAAGCCAACTTTTCAAGTTGACATTTGATCACCTCAATCTCTTGGTCCAGAAATTGAGGACTGCAAATCCTGAAAGCCCTCAAGAAAAGGCCAGAGGCAAACACTTTTTCTTGGCCTCCCTCCTCCGCCACCCCAGTTAGCCCGCGTCTGAGTGAGGTCAACTGTCCACATCTCTTCTTACTGTAGTTTATAAGTCCCCTCTGTTCTCTATCTTATGTACTTTCCTGAAGAGGGCTACAGTTGATAGCCGAAATATAGGATTATTCTTTATTCGAAGTTTATTCTTTCTCCGACTGTGGGTTCCTGTGTGTTATTTACAAATGTGCTACTACATTTCTATTTAGAAATATATATATATATATGTATATATATATATATATGTGCATATATATATATATATATATTGCAAATAAATCACTTGAACACGTGATCAGAAATATGCTAATAACCACTTAAGAAAAAGAAACACAGAAAATCCCAAGCGCTTTCGTGTAATTCACATCCTCAGGGGAGAATACAGACAAAAGTACAATACAAAGACAATATCAACGGAAAAAAAGTGTAAACCTAGGAGAGGTAACAACGCCTAATACGGAAAAATTAGGCGAAGTCACAAGGGCACCACACGGAAAAATAAGAAGAGGTCACAAGGCCCCACACGGAACCACACGTAATTTGTCCTCTCTTGGGATTAACCAAAAACCCCTATACCGAATTGTTAACAAATGTTCTCAATTATGCAATAATCTAATTTATTACATACCATTTACTTATGTTGAAACTGACTGACTCAGTTTCTTTGATAAGGCTACTTTCAATAATGTTCCTGTTAACGATAGGATTACATGATAAACTGAAGATGCCTTAGTCCAGTCTATACAATGATTATAATCCCTCATGTGCAACAAATAAAAGCATTAGAGTCTTGTCCTGTTTCTGACACTATACTTATGTTGCTTTATTCTAGTTGAGAGAATCTTTACCTGTTTGCCCTCTATAAAAATTCCCACAATCTTTATACGGAACCTTGTATATGTAACCACATGAATTTTTTTGAGAGAATTCTTATTAATCAATTTCTTAAATGTACGTGAATTGTTAAAGGACTACATCAACGTTCCATGTTTTGAGTAAAATGAGGAATCTGAGAAAAACTTTCACTACAAGGCAAGACTAAAAATGTTCTTAGTTTCAAAGGGAGGTGTAGGTTGAGTCCCATAAAAAAAAATTGTTGGCTCTTTTGAGAGCGTTATTTATAAAAGTCTTAAGTATTTTAAGCTTAAACCAATGTTGAAAATATTTTCAAAATTCCTCATCAATAAATTCCGGGCTGCATATGCGTAGAGCACGTAAAAACATTGAAGAGAACACAGAATATTTGACTTTGTTGTGGTGACCAGAATAGTAGTGGACATATGACATTACATCAGTAGGTTTCCTATAAATACTGAATTTAAAACTATTGCCTTCTTTATGAATGAGACAATCAAGAAAAGGCAATTTACAATCAATTTCTGATTCCACTGTGAAATTATTAGGAGCTAAGTTATTAAGTGAAACTAAAAATGTGTTCAAATTTTCAGTATAAGGGCACAGACATAAAACATCATCTACATATCTGTACCAAACCGCCTGAGATGGTAAAATATTACTAAGTAACCTCTTTAAAAAAAAAAATCATATATAGGTTACTTAACACTGGTGAAAGGGGATTACTCATTACCATACCAAATTTTTTAGTGTAATATTCACTATGAAATTCAAACTTGCAATCTTTGATACATAACTTAATAAATTCTGTACAAACCAAACGTGAAATCGGTAAAGACAACTCATCCATGGACTCCGTGAGATATACAATCAAATCGTCAACTGGGACATTCGTAAATAATGGAAGTTATATCAAAGCTTACATGTTTGAAATCGAAATCAGTATTTAAATTATTAAGTTTATCAACTAAGTCCACATTATTCTTAATATTTGAATTTGAAATATTACCAACTAAGGGGTTTAGTAAAGACACAAGCCACTTGGACAACTTATACGAGACCGACCCGGTTGGCTCGTGAGCTTACTGGGTTGTTTGGCTTATGTGTCTTGATGAGTCCGTACATATATGGAAGAGAAGGTGAGATGGAAGAAAATTGCTTAATCAAATCACCTTCCCCTTTTAACAACAACTTCATCTTTTTGTTAAACTGAGTATTAAACCATATTTAGGGGATTATTCCTAAGTGCTGTGTCTTGTGACACTGCCTCTGACCCAGGGCAGTGAACAAGGTGCAGGGATGACCCGTCATCCAGGAGGTGCTAAGATGGGAGGGAGGGTGAAGGGGGGTGGAGTGTATTTAGGGATGGAATGGGTGGGAATGATTTTATGCCTTTTCCTTTTTGGCTACCTCCCTTGTAAGGGGGGAAAAGCCTTGGTATATGTATGTATGTATTCCTAAGTTTAACATAAGTGGTCTCACCGGACAAAAGGTGATGCATTTTAGACAAATAGTCAACTCTGTTCAAAATTGCCACCTCATATTGTCCTCTGAGGATGTGAATTACACGAAAGCGCTTGGGATTTCTGTGTTTCTCTTTCTTAAGTGGTTACCAACATATATATATATATATATATATATATATATATATATATATATATATATATACATATATATAAATATATATATATATATATATATATATATATATATTCTCTCTCTTTTTTTTTAATGGAGTTTAGTCTCTAATCACAGAAGAATGCTGAGTAGCTCTGGTGTGAAAGGGTGTCACTTAGGTCCCTAAAATATTGACTACACAAAACAATTAGCCAGAACCCCATACGGGGATTGTTATGATAGAAACCCTTTGCGTAGTACGCGGCTTCCATCGCTAATGTAATAAGAACATAAGAATGGAGTAGACTGCAAGAGACCATAAGCCCTACACTAGGCATATGGGCTAGTGTAGGCTGACAAATAAAGCCATAAAAATTCCCTGCTGTACTTCAATGCCTGGGACGCGAGTTCGAGTAACGGGACCCGCTGCGGGATTGTTCCGTTGGCTCCCGACAGCCCTGACCTGGCGGAGAAGTGACCCAACGTCGGCCGACAAAGCCCAGCGGCTTGCTGAAACTAACAGGCCTTTGCTCTACCAGGGGTTTCTCACTTCCCACTGCGTGGGAGTGGGATGGTGAGTTGAAGTATTTCAATGCATGAAATATATATATGTACCTTGCCCTCTGTGTATTGACATCTATATACGTGCGTATGTGTACCTTTGCAGGAAACTGTCTCGTTTTTGGCTGTGACTTCAAATTGTACGTGGATCACATGGAGTGTGTACACAAGTAAGAGGACGAGGAAGAGAAAGAGAAAGAGAGGAAAAGGGGGGAAAGGAAAAGAAGTGGAGAGAACGAAAGTGTGGGAGGGGGGGAAAGAGAAGAGGGCGGGATTCGAATGCGTGGGAGGTGGGGGGGTGTCTAAATTTGCACCAAGCGTGGGGCCAATTTACACAGTTATAACTGACAGTTATGCCTGAACAGTTGGCCTGAACGAGGAAACTGAGGGCGTAAAGGGGCCTTTATGCACTCACTTTCCTCGTTTCAGGACAAGCGCTCAGGCGGAACCGTCGCTTGGAGCCGCGACTCCAAGGTAGGCCTTTGGGAGAAGAGGGGAGAAAGGGGATCTGCAGGTGCGATGTGGAAGGAGGGGGGGCGGTAGCAGCCCTGGATCGAGAACCAGGAGACAATGTCCAGTGAGACAGAAAGAGATACAACGGGGAAAACTCCCCGGGGAACACTTTCCTTTTTTTTTTTTTTTTTTTTTTTTTTTTTTTTACACACACATGTATATATATATATATATATTTCTTCTATATACGTCATTCAAGTAAGGGAAGAAAATATGGCAAGTAGATAGATAAGTAAAACCGAAATATTAAGATAAAAATGAAATAATACGCAGATAAATTGATGAATAAATAAACAAACATAATGAAAGATAAATAAAAAGTGAACAAAGCAAAATAAGATAAGAAAAAAAAGGATGTCCGAAAATACATACCATTCCGGGAAGAATGAGGAAAAAATTAATCAAGAATAAATAAATAAATAAAATAGAATTCATATAAATCATAGTCAAGTGTAAGGGAAGAGTCTTCAAGTACTCTTCTTTACTGAAAAAAACCCAAGTCAGATGTAAACATATCAGTGAAGGAAAGAATGACCTGGTTTCCTTTTGCAAGAGGTGTCTGCGCACAAAACGGGATCAAAATCACCTCCGACACTCCAGTGTCCTGCGGTTTCCTCGGGAGAGGAAGGAGGCACGCAGTCCCCGAGTTCGGAAGAACAGTGGCCACGTAAACAAAAGCAGAAAGGAGTAAGAGAACCAGTATTGGGGCGGAAAGCTGGAGATTATCAGTGAGACAAGTGGAGAGTTTCAGACCAAAAGGAAGGAGGAGAGTTGTGGATTTGGGTCGAAACGCTCAAAGAAGAGTACGTGGAAGGGAAGCAGGAAAGAATAGGAGAGGAGGAGGAGGAGGAGGAGGAGGAGGAGGAGAGGTGAAGGAGCGAAATGACAAGTCGAAATCCCCTCGGGGGAACAAAGGCAGCGGGCAATATTGGGCAAACACGAGGCGACGGTGGGAGAATCCGGTGACAAAAGAGCGCAGAAATGCGCTGCTATTGTGGCTATGCAGGGTCCCCATTCTTCCCTCCTTCTCCCCAACATAGACACACAATAGACTGCATTTCTTTCAACCGTAAGTTATTATAAGCATCAAAGCTGAAGAGGAGGAGAATGGGAAGGAGTAACAGACGGGCCTCCACGATGTCAACAAAGTAAATGTCGTGCATCCGAATCCAAATGAAAAGAGGACAGAGAAAACAAAAAGCAAGACTTTTGCAATTACCATAGGAATTGTCATGGTGATCTGGACCGAAATGGGCCTTCCACTCAAATACATATTTTTGAAAAGAGAATATGAGAGCGTGCGTGCGTGCGTGCGTGTGTGTGTGTGTGTGTGTGTGTGTATGTGTTGGGTAGTGACATCCCAGCGTAGACTATCAAAGACAATATATATTAGGAATCATCACGAGAATTTCTGTAAGAATATATACAAGAATTCAGTACTGAAAAATACTGTGGGATATGTGTAAGAGATGAGAGACGAAAGGGTTATTGACTGTTACAAATTGAGAAGAGAGTAAATACGAAAAACTGTGAAAAACAAGAAGAAAATAAAAAGGGAATTTTTTGAATATGATTTTTTCCCTAAAATCAGACTACTGAAAAGAGCAAAAGATAAATGAAATAAACTGCTGGTCGATCTGATTGAAACCCAAACTGTAAGTATGTAAGAAAACACACACACACACACACACACACACACACACACACACACACACACACACACACACACACACACATCACACAAACACACACACACATCCGACCTTCCAGCAATATCTATTATAATAAAGTAGTAGCCTCTGTCTGATTGTTTTTTGTTTGTTTGTACACGAACTCCTCCTAGGGTTTTAGAGATAGACCCCATAACCATATATATTCTGATACCCTATCACTCCAGGTACTTGGATAACTATATTTCATTTCGAAAAAAAAAAATGGTTAGGGTTAAGGGTTAAAGTTAGGAGGTTTATGTAGTATCCCCTAAAGTCGCGTAGTATTTTTTGTGTCTTAAGAATTAATGTGATTAAACAAACCATTGTATGTATCCATAAATATTTTTTACATTTGTGAAATTAATGTTGCCACAAACCATGATAGCTTTTGTAAGAAGAAAGCATGTTTATGGAAAATGATTGTATAATTTTACCAAATGTTGAAATATTGGTTATTTTCATTTAATTTTTGTGCGGGCGGAAATAGTTCATTCACAAACTCCTACGTTTTTGCAGACAAACCCCTATAACTATATATAATCTGAAGATAAATACACTAGATACATTTCTTCACCTCTCAGCTGTAGACGTTTATTGTCAATCCACATACACACACACATGCAAATACACACAAAAGAATGTGTACACATGATATTTGTGCTTGTGTATGCATGTATTTTCAAACTAGGGTTTCCCAACTTCGGGGGGGGGGGCGCACACCTGGGAGGGGGAGTATTTAAAGCTATATTCAATTAAAAATATTTTGGTTAGGGTTAAGGGTTAAAGTTAGGTAGTTTATGGTGAGAGAACACGCCACTACTGTAGTCCCCCCTTAAGTTATTATTTTTGTAACATAAGAATCAATATAATTAAACAAACCATTGTATGTGTTCACAAATATCATTTATATTTGTGAAATTAATGTTGCCACAAACCATGATAGCTTTTGTAAGAAAAAATCATGCAAATGTAAAATGATGGTATAATTTTACCAAATTTTTAAATATTGGTTATTTTCATTTAATCTTACTGCGGCGGAAATTTATTATTTACAAATTCTTCCTAGGTTTTTCCAAATAAATCCCTATAACCATATATGTTCTGAAGATAAATAAAGTAGATACATTTCTTCACCTTTTAGCTGTAGGCATTTATTGTCAATCCACACACACACTTACACACGCACACAAAAAAATGTGCACATGATATTTGTGTTTGTGTATGCATATATTTTCAAACTAGGGTTTTCCAACCTTCGGGTAGAGGGGCGCACATCTGGGAGGGGGAGTGTTTAAAGCTATATTTCATTTAAAAAATATTTTGGTTAGGGTTAAGGGTTAAAGTTAGGTGTGTTATGGTTAGGTTAGGGATTATTCACGAACTCGCAGCAACGCGTGGGTAATTGGCTAGTGTCTATATGTTTCCCTTAAGGTTTTACCTCGTTGAATAAAATCACCTGGCGAAAAACAGAATGATGACGTCACTCATGACGTCACTCATGATGGTGTTAGATTTATAGAAATAAATGAGTCGTACCTAATGATACACTAATAGATACACTAATAAGGGTAGAACGACTTTGCAATGGGCAAATATGCCTGAATTATCAAACTGTAACAGACATATTAATTACTCTTATTTCTACTCGTAAGTACTAATTACTGATTTCTCATAACTCTTAATTCTACCTACCCTAGAATACAAACTCTATCCAATTCATTTCCTAAAAGCTAACTACTCTTATCTTATCCTCTCATGCAAGGAAATCCCACACACAGATAACGTATCTGCATATACACAGGAAATGTAAATAAACATGTTTTTAGGGATTCAACCAAAACCATTTTCCAGGGAAATGTATTTTGGTTTCCACAGAACTTGGAGGAAAAAAAAATCATGCAATAGAGCTCTTTGCATGACCTGTGGTCCCAGATGCCATGCACACTACATCTGCTATGAATTACAGATTCGAATAAAGCAAAACGTCAGAAAATTCTTTGCCACACTGACGAAACAGAAGCCCCAATTGGTCAAAAGCGTATTTCTTTTCAGGAGACGTAAGCAGTTTATTGGTTGGCGTAGAAATTATTCTTATAATTACAATATTCGGTTGATGTTACTTTAACAGCCTTCAATTTACACCCGTCTCATTAAACAGATAAGAAATTAACCTAATCTCACTAAAGCTATCCAGTCACAGAATGTCTGTGGGGCAACGTGACGTCACGTCGACTCGAGGCTATACATATGTCGAGTTATCCTTTTATCCTGTTACCACCGCCGGATTATTGGGTGACATTTAACAGATGAAGAGCAAAGGTTACAAAGACCGGAGAAAGAATGCTTAGGTGGAGTCAAAATGACCGGTGCAAAATGTCACTGTGGAACAAAACCACGGACAATTCTCCACATTCTCCGCGACTGTTGTCCCCCAAATCAGTCAAGTTCTGACTCCGATCTAAAAGAGGCAAACGCTACCGTCCGCAAAATGGATGGAGAGATGGAGCCATAAGATTTGATTGATTGATCACCATATACTCGGACTTCGCGTCTAACCATTTCATCTTTTATCAAACATACGAAATTCTCAATTTCTTTTATGGTCTTAAGTGGTTGGCAACAGCACACACACACACACACACACACACACACACACACACACACACACACACACACACACACACACACACACACACACACACACACACACACATATATATATATATATATATATATATATACATATGTATATATATATATATATATTGCTTAAGTCTTTGTACAATTTTATTTCAGACTAGTTTCAAACGAAGACTTGTTCATCAAATGCATGGATGCACACAAGTTAATTTGTACAATTGTTTTTTCCCAATGAAAAGAAGCTTTTTGTATCGATCTCTCACTCACTGCCATGCCTCAGTTTGACCCCAAATTCAGATTAAATTCCAGTTTATAACGATGCGTGATTATAAATAAGTAAATAAACAAACAGACAAATAAATCTATGTATATCTGGCTTCTTCCCCCTTATAAGCGGGGTAGCCAGTCAAGGCATTCACCATTCCCGCTTCCCTCTCCTAGTGGAGTTAAGATAAGAATAGATGAATAAATACATAAATTAGAAATAAATAAAGACAGGTAAAAATTTATAAAACGAAACAAAAATAGAATAAAAAAAGGAAAACAATTGTGGAAACGATGCCTGTTTCAGAGAACAAGCAAGAACAATACGTGAACTTGTGGAGGGGAGGAATTACAACAGATCCTGCAAACCAAGCCAGAGTCTCTCTCTCTCACGCATTAATTATTTCTGCAGAAACCATTTTCCTTTTCTTTTATATATTTCAAAGAAAACAATCACAATCAGGCTATTAGTACCCACACAGAGGTAGTGAATTTTAATGCCAAGATTACGTCAGAGTTATTATTTTCATCTCATTGATGAACTACTGTATATTATATATATATATATATATATATATATATATATATATATATATATAGATATATATATATATATATATATATAATACAACAGATATAATTAAACAAATTATAAAAACGAGATATATTTCAAATGACTAGAAAATAGGGGATTAAAATATGTTTTTCCTTCCTGAAAATAATTCTTTTTCGTATTTATATTTGACCAAACCATTAACTTAATTGAAAAATATATAGCTTTCATTTCCGGGGACACATATAAGTCCGTTACTCTCCTAAACTAATTCGGTATTTCATCAGATAATATCCATTTCACTATTTAACTTTAACAGATACCGGATCAAAGAATCATGAACTTTGAATATTGACTTTGTTGTTCTTCTCTGCAGAGAGGTTGATGCACAACCAACCTCTACTCTGAGTAATCACAAAGCTGTCGGTTTGCGTGTACCCATCCAGAAAGGTGCAAGGCCTCAAGCGATCAAAGTCTAAGTGTACAAAGTCCGTTCACTCGGGCTGAAAACCTGCCATCCGAGTCGACATGACGTCAGGTCGTCTTCAGACCTGCGGTGACAAAGCGACATGACGTCACTCACACGCCCGACCTGACTGGGCCAATTCTGAATAAAATCGCCTGTCGGCAGCAAGAATATACAAAAGAATTGTGCTTTAATAAGGGTGATGCAAGCAAGGTCAACATATCAAGACAGCAGGGCAGGACTAGTAGTAATAGATTTAATTTGGACAAATTTATTTAACGATGGAGTGATTAACGAATGGAATACTTAGCAACCATGTAGTGAGCGCTGAAACAATTCGGTTGTTTTAAGAGATGATATAACTTTATGAATGGATATGACAGGTGGCATGGGACATGGGACTGCCTAGTGTAAGCCTTACGGTCTCTTGCGATCTCCCCCCTTCTTATGCTCTAACCCAGAGACCAGAGGGGGTATATTACACGAGTTGCAAGAAATGCAAATCAAAGGAAAGGACCTTGCTGACGATGTAATTCTTTCTCTTTCTATTGATATATTTTTCCATTCTTGCTTCCGACAATGATTGATTGAAAAAATATATATATTCTTTCTGATTCATTGGTGCCTTTGATGAACACCACGATTCTGACCGATGCAGAACGGCTTCGTTTTAATTCAACTATGATAAACCACATCATGCATTTTTACACCAACACATACAATATATATATATATATATATATATATATATATATATATATAATATATGTATATATATATATATAATATATGTGAATATATAATGTATATATATATATATATATAATATGTGTATATATATATAATATATGTGAATATATAATGTATATATATATTATATATATATATATATATATATATATATATATATATATATATATATATTGTATGTATATCCTAGCCACATACTTGTAAACATTACACTCCTCTACATATACAAATACACAAAATGTAGATATATGTATGTATTAAAAATGCATACATTTACATATACAGTATACATTCATACTTTCATGCACACATACAGACACACTGTACACACAGCACATACACACACACACACACACACACACACACACACACACACACACACACTGAAAAAAATGTAGCCTTGATAACGATGACGACCTGGTTTCTTCTCCAGCTTTGACGTCCCGGGAGCCCTATTGGGCTAAAGAGGCAGCTCGTGATGGGCTGCCCTAGGTTTTACAGGGCTTCTTCTCAGCGGAAAAAAGATCACTGGAGTCTCTTTTGCCCTGCGTGGTATTGTGAAGGCAAGTTGTGGTCACTGATATCCGTTTTTTTTAGCGCGTGTGCGCGCGCGCACACACACACACACACACACACACACACACACATATATATATATATATATAATATATATATATATATATACAGATATATATATATATATATATATATATATATATATATATATATATATTGCAGAAATTGATACGTGGTACAGCTAAGGACTCGAACCTCCGCTAGCACGTAACAAGTGACAGTGACTTAGCCGATTGCGCTA
>NC_134817.1:28147196-28149696 GCF_046742065.1 Oratosquilla oratoria | reverse complement strand
TAGCGCCAAGGTCCGAGGAGAGGACAAGGAGATAGAAATAGGTGTAAATGAACAAAAGGCGTCTGCCGATAGAAACAAAGATGATTCACACCAACTCTCTGGCTAAGGAAGTGACACGAAGATGAATAGAATCGCTCGACGGCAGGAAGAAGAATGAAGGGAAAAGTGTCACCAGGTACGAAAGGCTTCCTTCGACGGAAAAGGAAACTCTGGTCAATTGTGTCGTTAGTGTGAATTTCGGAGAAAGTTAATTCTTAATTCGAAGGCTAGAAAAAGGAACCTGGATCAAGGGGAGGTGTGGGGGAAAGGAGGCAGAGGGGGGAGAGGCAGAAGGGGGAGGGGGAGAGGTGGAGGGTAGAGAGAGGGAAGAGCGAGAGGGATGGGGGTGACGGAAGGGGGAGAGGGAGAGGCAGGAGGAGGGAGAGAGGGAGAAGGGTGAGGGGAGGGCAAGGGAGAGAGGAGATAGGGAGAGAGGGAGAGAGATAAAGAGAGAGAGAGAGAGAGAGAGAGAGAGAGAGAGAGAGAGAGAGAGAGAGAGAGAGAGAGAGAGAGAGAGAGAGGGGGGGGAGAGGGGAGAAGGGGAGAATGGGAGAGGAGAGAGGAGGGGAAAGGGTGGTGGGGAGGAGGATGGGGCGAGGTGTAGTTAGGCCTGCTGAGAGGTCTGCACGTTGCATATGAAAGGAAAAAGTTTTCCAAGAAAAGATTCGACTGTGATTGTGGGCTTGCACGTGATATTTCTTCGGCGCGGAGGGGAAGGATGAGGATGAAGAGGAAGAGGAAGAAGAGGAGGGATGGGGAAGAGGAGGAAGAGGAGAAAGAGGAGCTGGAGGATGATGAATAATAAAACTAGAATTACATTCGTGCGTGTTTGTCTGTGGTGTATGTGTGTGTGTGTGTGTGTGTGTGTGTGTGTGTGTGTGTGTGCGCGTGCGCGCTTGTATGTATGTATGTATGTATGTATGTATGTATGTGTGTGTGTGTGTGTGTGTGTGTGTGTGTGTGTGTGTGTGTGTGTGTGTGTGTGTGTGTGTGTGTGTGTGTGTGTGTGTGAGTTTCGTGTACACATGACTGGTCGTGATATTCTATCCATCCAATTGCAGTCCCCACCCACTCACGCTCCCCATTCTCTCTCAATTTCTATACTTTTTTATGGCTTCTCTCCACCACTCCTGACCATTATCTTCCACATATCTAATCTGCTAAAAGGAAGACATTTGGAGGTCGCCCAACTTGGTAATCTCCTGCGTAGCCTCATTTAACAGTAAGGATATTGGGCTGCGATTCTATCTCCCCCCAACCTTCTATCCACGTTAAGAATTAAGGTTTCCTTGACAACAGTCCTTCTGCCTCTGGTTCCTTCCCTCTTCACTTTTTTTTTTTTTTTTTTTTTTTGTCACAGGTCTCCCTGTGATTCCCTTTCTGCCCTGATGATTTCTAGGGGTCTTACTCTATGGAAGTTTTTTTCAAATGGGGATCTTGAACTCTTGATCTATGGTACCTATAAAAGTTCACCAGTAGGAGGTAGGGAAGGTCTGTAAGAATACATACATATATATATATATGTATATATATATATATATATATATGTATATATATATATATATATCACACATACACACACACACACACACACACACACACACACACACACACACACACACACACACATATATATATATATATATATATATATATATATATATATATATATATATATATATATATATATATATATATATATATCACAACTAACACCACAGAAAAATATCAAAGGGACTCCCAACTTTTCTAGATAAACTCAACAATTTAACAAATAATATGAAGTTCAAAGTAGAATGGGAAAAAGTTGACAAAATCCCCTTTTTAGGAATGGGAATAAGCTTGCCTTTACTGTTTTTAGAAAGAACACCCATTCAGGAAGTTACCTTCATTTCTTCAGTCATCACCCAGATCACATTAAAAGGAGTGTAGCTTCGGGACTTTTTCTCCGAGCCTTTAGGATTTGTAGCCCCCAATTTTTAGAACATGAATTAACTTCTATCAGGTCCCAATTAACAAAATTAGCTTACCCTCATTGGTTCCTGGATAAAGCCCTCAGCCAAGCCAGAACCAATCCCCCTTCCACTAAGCCAAAAGAGAGACAAAATCCCCTAGTCATCCCCTTCTCAGAGTCCATCAGTTATTTGTCCAAATTTCTTCCCAAAGAGAAGGTAAATTTAATTCATAATTACCCTAATACTATTAATAAAAAAGTTGTTAATGTTCACCAGAGGTTGAGAGAAGATCACATCCCAGGTGTTTACTCCCTTCCATGTAAAGATTGCAACGTTTGATACATAGGCCAAACGGGTAGAGACTTAAGGACAAGATTGAATGAACACAAGAGGTTGATTAAGTATGGCCAAGAAAATTCAGCCGTGTTTCAACACGCAAATAGATTTAATCACCGGATGGACTGGGAGAAATCTGACCTTTTTTATAAATCAGGCTGTGGGTTCAG
>NC_134817.1:28127196-28132196 GCF_046742065.1 Oratosquilla oratoria | reverse complement strand
AAGCAGCTGTTAAGATGATGAGAGTAGGTAAGGCACCTGGGTTGGATGGATGCCATGCAGAATGTCAGAAAAAAAGGAGGTGCAATTATGGTGGAGTGGCTGGTGAAGTTATTCAATGTTTGTTCAAGAGAGGGTAGAGTGCCGGAGGACTGGAGGAGTGCCTCTATAGTTCCGCTTTACAAGGGAAAGGGGGACAAGTGTGAGTGTAGTAGTTTCAGAGGTATCAGTTTGTTGAGTGTAGTTGGGAAGGCTTATGGGAGGGTCTTGATTGAAAGGATTAGGAGAGGAACAGAGGGAGTAATTGGTGAGGAACAGTTTGGTTTTAGGACAGGTAGGAGTTGTGTAGATCAGATTTTTGTGGTAAGACGGATATGTGAGAAAGCTATAGGAAAAGGTAAGGACGTTTTTTGGGATTTTATGGATTTGGAAAAGGCTTACGACAGGGTAGACAGGAAGGCACTGTGGGAGGTATTGCAGATATATGGGATAGGAGGAAAGCTGTTAAGAGCATTCAAGAGTTTTTACGAGAGTAGTAGAGCTTGTGTTAGGATTAGAAATGGAGAGAGTGAGTGGTTGAGGTAAAGGTGGGCTTCTTCAGGGATGTGTTATGTCACCCTGGCTGTTCAATCTTTACATGGATGGGGTGGTGCGAGAGGTGAATGCAAGGGTAGTGGGTTAGGGGTTGGAGATGGTTAAAGAAAATGGAGAAAAGTGGGAAATAACCCAGTTGTTGTTTATTGACGACACTGCGCTTGTAGCGGGATCAGAGGAGGGATTGAGGAAGTTAGTGACAGAGCTTGAGAAGTTGTGTGAAAGAAGAAAGCTGAAGATAGATATGGGCAAAAGTAAGGTGATGAGATGTACAAGGGGAGAGAGTGGCAGTAGACTGGAAGTGAGTATTAAGGGAGAGAGACTGGAGGAAGTGAATAGAAAAATTGTAATGAGAAATAGATATTTGGGAATGGATGCTAAGAGGTTATATGAAGGAGTGATTGTGCCGACAGCACTGTACGGGGTAGAAACATGGAACATAAGAGAGGAAGAGAGAAGGAGTTTGAATGTGTTTGAGATGAAATGTCTGAGAAGTATGATAGGGGTTACTAGGCTGGACAGAGTGAGAAATGAGGTGAGGAGGAGAACAGGGGTGGAAAGGGAGTTCGTGAGTAGGGTTGATGAAAGAATATTGGGATGGTTTGGACACATGGAAAGAATGAGTGAAGAAAGATTAATATAAGAGGTGTGGAAGGCAGAGGTGGAAGGAGTGAATATGAGGGGCCGCCCTAGGATGAGATGGGTGGATGGTGTAAAAAGGGCATTACGAAAGAAAGGAATGTCTGTTGACGAAGGACGGGAGAGGACAGAAGATAGGGGTGAATGGAGAAGGGTTATGTATGGATGATGCTGTGATACATGATGGGGTGAAGGTGGGGGGTGAGGGAGTATGTATGAAAAATAAATTGACGCTGCCCGAAGGGATTTCTCCCCGTCTTCTCCTTTTCTGCGTGAGGGGCCTGAGAGGGAGGGGGGTCGCCGAATTAATAAAGTGGCCTTGCTGTGGATGTGCGACACTGCTTCTGACCCAGGGCAGTGGACAGGATGCAGGGATGACCCGTCATCCAGGAGGTGCCGAGATGTGAGGGAGGGAAGAGGGTGGAGGATAGTGGAGTGTGTAGGTGATGGAATGGGTGGGAGTGGTTTTTATGCCTTTTTCTTTTTGGCTACCTCCCGTGTAAGGGGAAAAAGCCTTTGATATATGTATGTATGCATTATTTATTATCATCTATCATTATTATTATTACCATTATTATTACCATTATGATTACCATTATTGTTATTATTTCAATCATTATCTGTATCATTATTATCATTATCATTATTATTATCATTACCATAATCATTGTAATTATTAACCATAATCATTATAATCATTAACAATATTATTTATTTATTTACTTTTATATCTTCCAAGGACTATCGTCATTATGCGATCGTATGAAGAAGGTTGTCTGTCCTTAAAGCGGCCGAGAGGAGAACTGGTAATGGCGGAAAAGGGACCAGCGCTTCTATCCTTGGGGAGGAGGGTACTCTGAACCCGTAACAGCATGATGCGTGACTCTGGTCCGTAGGCCTGTTTTCATGCAATCAGTACTCCATACTTATCTAACAACTCCCCTTTCGTAAACAATCGGTGAATACACACACACACACACACACACACACACACACATACACAAGGTTAACCCCCCCCCCTTCCCGGGCGATTAGTTTCATGCAACAGGTTGCGTCGGTGTGCGAGCTGCCTAAACGTTACTCCGGGGCCAGCAGCAGTTTTAGATCGTGCGCATGAAAGATGTCGGATGATGACGTTTGAACAACAGTTAGACTGGCAGAGGATGCAAATTGATAATTTGTAGTTAAAACATGGTGGGGGACAAGGGTCGCTATCGTCATCTAAACAAAGAACGAGAAAGTAAGTGAAACAATGAAATGTGCAGAACCGCAGAGGAATGGAGGATATGAGGGGTGACTACAACCTAATGCAGAAAAAAGTAAAATAAAAAACAAAAAACAATGGATTATAGAGTATAGAGGTAAATCATGCATAGATTATATATAAAAAGGTAGAATCAAAGAAAATCCACCAGGACTAAACAAACTGATAAAAGAGCCAAAGAAAACAAACGAAATCTAAAAAAAAAAAAAAAATGAAAATGAAAGAAAAATAGAGATAAAAAACACAGAGCGAAAGAAAATACCCTCCCCCCCAAAAATACCATAAAACACAGAAATGATATTAATCAAGAAATAACCAGTTCTAGACTTTGCTTCCTAGATTTTCTTTATTTTTAGGAGAATGAATAAAAAATGAATTCTTACCCTGAACGACTTACTGGTGCGACCCATGATTCTTGAAATTTCGAGTCATTTCTCTTCTCCTTACCTGAAAAAAAGAAAAATATTTTGTCATTACAACAAGCTCTTATATCCTTGGGGATATATTGCAGTGTCCTAGAGGGATACTAGCACAACTAGTGTTACAAGTAATCAGCACTAATTTGACTTATTTATCAATTAATTCATTTACTTATTTATTTATATACTTATTTATATTTCATCATATTTCTTTTTTATCTATTCATCTATCTAATGTTCATATTCTATCATAATTTTAGTTCATCTATTTAGATATTTACTTATTATTATTTTTTCTATTTTATCTATTTATTTTTAGTGGATATAAAATTAATTATTTGTTTATATACTCATTCATATTTCATCATATTTCTTATATATTCATTTATTTGTTTGTTTATACTCTTTTATACTTCTAATTGATATATTTAAATATTCACTTATTGTTACCATTATCATTTATTTATTTTTATTATTTTTCTAATAGGAGATTTGTCTTTAATGATAGAAGATCGCCACGTGACTTGAAAAAAAAAAGGAAAAGTGAAAGTTGGACATATCGTCCATTGTTAGGCACATGGGTGATGTAAAGACTGAAATATTAGTCATTCATAGTCTGGGTGATCAACCCCACCCCTCACTCACTCACTCACTCACCCACACACACACACACACACGCACACATATATACACCCACACAAACACCCACACACACACACACACACACACACACACACACACACACACACACACACCACACACACACACATACACACACACGGTGGCGCAGTTGGTAGAGGCTCAGACTCTCAGCACGGTGGTACCGGGGGTACTGGGTTCGAATCCTGCCCAGGGCTGAAATTAATTCAGTATCGCTGCACCTCGAGTCGTTACTCCAACTCTCGTGGGCGGGGAGTTGGGTGTGTGTGTGAGTGTAAGGTCATAGCATTACCCATAGATCGGTCATACGAGCTCTGAGCTCTCTTCCGGGAGGGAAATAGCTGTCGATCACGAGTCCAACACGTGATCCAAAGACCAAGGTGAGGTGAGGTGAATACACACACACACACACACACACACACACACACACACACACACACACACACACACACACACACACACACACACACACACACACACACACACACACACACACAGATCAGAAATTTATTTCGATGCACAAAAAAAGGGAAAATGTCCGATGGAGAAAACCGTTCGAAGGGAAAAATGTCCACACTGAAAAAAAAAAAAAAACCGCGTTCCTATTTGAAAGTACAATACGAATGACCGACACAATAACCAGCGGGCCAAAAGCTAGATAAAAAGTAGAATATTCTTTTTACTTTTATTTTCTAGCATCTGGGATACGTTTTTTTATAACTGTCATTAGGGATGTCAAACAAGGTGAAGGTGGAGGCAGTTTGCTCTCTGGTTTAACGCCATGACACGTCGAGTCATGTTACAAAGGTTGATGTTCTCTCTCTCTCTCTCTCTCTCTCTCTCTCTCTCTCTCTCTCCCTCTCTCTCTCTCCCTCTTTCTCTCTCTCTCTCTTTCTCTATCTCTCTCTCTCTCTCTGTGCATATCAGAGGCAGTCTAATGACGCATTTAACTAAGGCCTATTATCTTTATTCTCCTTGAAAGCTGTTTTTCATTTATTATTCTCTGTTCATTTACTCTTCCCTTTCTACAGTGAATCTGAACTTTGCAGCTATCGTTAACTGTAAGAAGAAGAAGAAGAACAAGAAGAAGAAGAGGAAGAACAAGAAAGGGAAAAGGAGGAAGTAGAAGAAGAAAAAGAAGGAGAGGAAGAAGAAGAAGAAGAGGAAGAAGAGGAAGAAGAGGAAGAAGAGGAAGAAGAGGAGGAAGTAGAGGAAGAAGAAGAACAAGAACAACAACAAGAACAACAACAACAAGAGGAAGAAGAGGAAGAAGAAGAAGAAGAAGAAGAAGAAGAAGAAAAGGGAAGAAGACAAAGAAGAAGGGGAAGAGGACGAAGAAAGAGAAGCAGCAGCAGCGGAAGAAGAAGAAGACGAATTGGAAAAAGTGAAAAAAGAAGACGAAGAGGAGGAAGTGGAAGAAGAATAAG
>NC_134817.1:28117196-28122196 GCF_046742065.1 Oratosquilla oratoria | reverse complement strand
TACAAGGGAGGTAGCCAAAAAGGGAAAGGCATAAAAACACTCCCACCCATTTCATCCCTAAATACACTCCACACCCCTCCCACCCTCCCTCTCATCTGAGCACCTCCTGGATGACGGGTCATCCCTGCACCCTGCCCACCGCCCTGGGTCAGAAGCAGTGTCGCAAGACACAGTACATCCACAGCAAGGCCGCTTCATTTAATCGGCGACCCCCCCTCACCGTCCCCCTCTGCATATAAGGCGAGGACGGGGAGAAATCCCTTCGGGCTGCGTCAAAATTTACTCACACATACTACCCCGGCCCCCACCCCCCCGCCTATTCCTCCTCATGCAGTCACAACATCATCCATATACAACCATTCTCCACTCACCTCTGTCTTCCGTCCTCTCCCTTCCTTCCTCAACAGACATTCCCCTCTTCCCCAAAGCCCCCTTCACCCCATCCATCCACCTCATCCTAGGACGTCCCCTCATGTTCACTCCCTCCACATCTGCCTTCCATACCTCTTTTACTAGTCTTTCTTCACTCATTCTTTCCATGTGTCCAAACCATCCTAATATTCTTTCATCAACCCTATCTCCCAGCTCCTTTTTCACCCCTGTTCTCCTCCTCACCTCCTCATTTCTCACTCTATCCAGCCTAGTAACCCCCACCATACTTCTCAGACACCTCATCTCAAACACATTCAAACTCCTTCTCTCTTCTTCTCTTATATTCCACGTTTCTGCCCCATACAGTGCTGTTGGCACAATCACTCCTTCATACAGTCTCCTCTTCGCATCCATTCCCAAATGTCTATTCCTCATTACACTCTTTAAACCACCAAGGCATTTACTCGCTTCTCTCAATCTACATTCTACCTCCACCTTCACTCCACCTTTTCCTGCTACACTTGCACCCAAGTATCTAAAACTATCCACTTCCTCCAGTCGCTCTCCCTTAATGTTCACTTCCAGTCTACTGCCACTTTCACCCCTTGTACATCTCATCACCTTACTTTTATCCACATTTATCTTTAGCTTTCTTCTATCACATACTCTCCCAAACTCTGCCACCAGCTTCCTCAATCCCTCCTCTGACCCTGCCACAAGCGCAGTGTCGTCCGCAAACAACAGCTGGCTCACCTCCCACTTTTCTCCATTTTCTTTAACCATCTCCAATCCCTGACCCACTACCCTAGCATTCACCTCTCGCACCACCCCATCCATGTATAAGTTGAACAGCCAGGGCGACATAACGCATCCTTGACGAAGTCCCACCTTTACTTCAAACCACTCACTCTCTCCATTTCTAATCCTGACACATGCTCTACTACTCTCATAAAAACTCTTGACATTTCACATCTACTCTGCTCTTTGGCTCTTTTATCTTTTGCTTTACTTCTCTTTTCTTTTCTTTGTACGTCTCGTACGACTCCCCCGTCCTCTTTTGTAACCAATCTGTGAATGCTCGCTTCTTCTCTTCTACAACATTCTTCGTTTCCTCATCCCACCATTCACTACCCTTTCTTCTATTTCCCCCTGTCCTTCTTGTTCCACACACCATCCTTGCACACTTTAAGACTCCCTCCTTGAACCATCCCCATTCCTCCTCCACACCCATCTCTGCTCTATCCTTTACTCCCTCCCACTCCTCCTTCAGCTTCTTTTCGTACTCCTTCTCCTTTTCCTTTTCATTCAAGGAGTTCACTCTAAGAACCTCCCTACCTTTTGTCCCTTTCCTCTTTCTCCATCTATCCTCCACTCTCAGCTTACCTTCCACCAAAAAATGATCTGATATTCCCCCACCCTCTCCCCTTAGCACATGTACATCCTTAACTCTTCCTATCATAATCCTATTTACCACTACATAATCCATTAGCGCTCTATCTACCACCCTTCCCTCCACCACCCTCTCCCATGTGTACTTATGCTTGACTTTCTTCCGAAACACTGTATTTGCTATCATCAACTCTCTTTCTAGACACATTTCCACCATCAACTCTCCACTACGATTCTTTCCTGGAACTCCACACTTCCCAACCACTCCATCGATTGGACCATTTCCCACCCTAGCATTAAGGTCTCCCAGTACTATTACATTGACATTTCTTCCTAAACCCTCTATGCACTCATTTAAATCTATCCAAAAGGCCTCCCTTTCTTCCACGCTCTTCTCACTGCCAGGCCCATATGCACTTACAAAGACCCACATCTCCTTTCCCAGTTTCACCTTCATCCACATTATCCTTGAGGAAACCTCCTTCCACTCCACTACCTCTTTACCTATCTCCTCACTCACTAGAATAGCCTCCCCTTCCCTCCCTCGCCCTCTCTTCACTCCTGATAACCTCCCACTTACATTCCCAAACTTACACTCACCCTTCCCTTTCAACTTAGTTTCACTCAAAGCCAACACATCCATCTTTCTTCTCACAAACATACTACCTATCTCTTCCCTTTTACTCTCATCTGTACCACATCCACGCACATTAAAAGACCCAAACCTTAGGGTGCTGGCCCGAGGCCCTCCAGCACCCCTTATGCCTTCACTTTCCTTTTTAGGAATTTGCCCCGTGGGGCTACAGGGAGAAGGATGCCTAGTCCCTCTCCCCGTCCCTTTCTTCTCGCCTCTTACGATCCAAGTGGGAAACTTGGTGGCAGTATTCTTTTCCCCGACCACAGGGAATTCCCCCATCACAGAAAGAGAATACTCAGAGAAATGGTACAGGACAGCAACAAGGGGTTGGGGGACAGCATAACGGAGGGACAGTCGTAGTATAAAAGTGTCATCATTTCTCTATGAACAGAATTTCTTCTATCATAGACAAAATGATGTGTGGCTCTGGTCCGTAGGGGCGCCCCATATAGACCCTAAAGTATCGACTGCATGCTACTTTGCCACAATAACAAGCAGCCAATACCCCAGACTCTTAATAACAATTAAAAAAACTGAACTTTAAACTTTTGATAACAATTAAAAAGTGAATTTCAATTTCTTAATAACAATTAAAAAGTGAATTTCAAACTCTTAATAACAGTTAAAAACTGAACTCAGAATTCTTAATAACAAGTTAAAACTGAACTTGAAACTATTGATAACAATTAAAAAGTGAATTTCAAACTCTTAATAACAATTAAAAACTTAACTCAAAACTCTATAACAATTAAAAACTAAACTTGAAACTCTTGATAACAATTAAAAAGTGAATTTCAAACTCTTAATAACAGTTAAAAACTGAACTTCAAAATCTTAATAACAACTGAAAACTAGACTTCAAACGCTTAATAACAACGAAGATAACCTTGTTGTTCCAAAGTTGATCTTAACGAAGGTCACTTGAACCACTTGAGAAGGTTATGAGCAGCAAAAGTCTCGTAAGGAGGGCAAGCAATGCAAGATAACAAGCGGTGTAAAAAAAAAAGAGAGAGAGAGAGAGAGAGAGAGAGAGAGAGAGAGAGAGAGAGAGAGAGAGAGAGAGAGAGAGAGAGAGAGAGAGAGAGAGAGAGAGAGAGAGAGAGAGAGAGAGAGAGAGAGAGAGAGAGAGAGAGAGAGAGAGAGAGAGAGAGAGAAAGAGAGGGAAAACAAAAGAAATCTTGCGGAGCTAAAAACTAGAAATGAGGAAACAGAGGGGGTTTAACTAGAGCGTAATAAATAATAATAGATAACAATGAATAGAAATGATTGACGAATAGAAATAAATCAAAAAGAGAAACTTGGATTATACAGAAGGAGAGATCCGGAAAGGTACAAGTCTTTAGTGGTTTTACAAAAGACTAACTTAGGGTAAACCACATTTTCTTTTAAAAATTGAGAGATTATTAAACATAACAATAGGATGAGGAAAACATAGAATGAGTCTACCGAGAACCTTATTCCCACCGTATAACCAGTAAATGTTTAAACAAACCAGTGAAATAAACAAACAGAAGTTACAGCTAAACGTTAATTTTACTTCAGAAAGTATAAAATGACGAACACATAGACATAGACACAGACACATTATTCCACACTGTACGCTGTATTTATTGTATTCGAAGTGAATCACAGTCTGATTATGTTTGACTACTTATATAATACATAGAACCTTAGATCTATACTATAACAGAAATCAAGAGCATCTATCTATAACCTAAGACCTAATAAACAAATTATAAATCTATTAGTTATACATTTTGGAAACCGATCATAGCTACATGCTTATATCCTTTACACATACACAAACACACACACACACACACACACACACACACACACACACACACACACACACAGATATATGTATATATATACATGTATATATATATGTATATATATACAATATATATGTATACATAGTGCTGAGGGTGAAATGATAAGGGGCAGAAGGTGAAACAATTTTGATTCAACTTCATGATAATAGAATCGCTGGTGACAGAAAATAAGTAAGTTCAGTTTAACGTCGCAAAACTCCTCCTATCAGGAGGCTAGGACGGTACCCTTTACAGAGAACTTTGTAGCGTGGAATTTGGTAAACCATGCCCTTGGTCCAACTCGCTGGTGGGAATATTCGACCTGCCGTCACCTCAACCTCTACCGCCAGGTGATTTCATTCAGCTGAGGCAAAAGAAGGCCTTTACAACCCTTATCAGAATCTTTTACATCATGACTGTGTAACACAGAAGTCTAATCCCAATCAGGCCTCATTAACTCCCCTACCGTTTCGCAAACTTACTTGAGCATTAATAAGAGAATATGACATAAACGGATTATAAATATTTCATCAGCTTACGTCCTCTCCTCGTCCATTCACTCGAGAAGAAGCGTTCTTCTCACGCATTCGCTTCGTTGTGAGTTCGAATCCCGCACTCCTCTCCGATTCCCAGAAATGACAGTTACCTGCCCCAATAGAGCAAAGGTGTTCAGGCTGAGTTGCACCACTATCAACAGAAGAACATATGCGGCGTCTACAATAGAAAGGGGTAAATGCCACACATCCTCGGTACGGAACTATGGTTCTTATAGCGTTCGGTGTTAAGAG
>NC_134817.1:28102196-28104696 GCF_046742065.1 Oratosquilla oratoria | reverse complement strand
TTAGAATGATGAAAAAAAAAAAAAAAAAAGATTTTACCCTTGCCTACGTTTCGCGACGCAGTCTTTCTTCTACTTCTTCTTGTCGCCGAGTGATTATTTACAAATGAGATAACTCTTCTCGAGAGTCATTCTAACTACCGTCAGGTGATTTAATTCTGATGGGTGGGGGTGGGCGGGACACATAAGGTGATCTGTATTGGAATGGGCACTCCTCCAGGCAGTTACAGGCTCATCATCATAAGGTGCAGCAGAGAGAAAGAGAGAGATAGAGAGTGAGTGAGGGTGAGAATAATTGAGAGGTTAAGAATTTGAATACGTAAAATGAAAGCCAGCCTAAATTAACTACCAGTGACTAAATGAAGAGGAAATTTATTATATGAATAAAGGTATATATATATATATATAGAGAAATTTAAACTAAGTATGGTGATATATATATATATATTATATATATGTATGTATATATTTATATGTTTTGTTAAAAACAACTGCGCATTCGGCACTACAAAGCTTCTTAAGTAGACTTTCAAGTCTTCTGAATGTAGATATCTGTTTTTCATATATGTATGTATATATATGTATATGCAAAGTAGACCACTTGGAAAAAGAAACTAACGAAGCAAAGCGCTTTCGTATATTACATCTACATCATATTACACTGGATGTAATATACGAAAGCGCTCTGCTTCGTTAGTTTCTTTTTCCAAGTGGTCTACTTTGCATATGTGAACACACGTACCCGTGTTCTTATTAGCATATATATATATATATATATATATATATATATATATATATATATATATATATATATCTTCCAAATCTTCTGCTCTTTCTGAAATAAGAATAATGTCATCCGCAAATCTTAGATGGTTCAAATATTCGACATTAATCTTCAAACCTCTCTTCCCAACTCAAGCTTCCGGAAATCTCTTCCAAATAAGCTGTAAATAATTTGGATGAAATTGTATCGCCTTGCCGTACTCCCTTTTTGATCTTGATCTTTTCTGTATCTTTATGTAGTCGAATTATAGTGGTACCTTTTGCATAGATATTTTCTAAAACCCTTATGATCTGTTCCTTTGTACCCTGCTTGCGTTGCGAGTTTAGTATTCTCAAAGTAGGTTTAAAATGAATAAGAATAAAACCAAAGTAATGTTCAACTCCAAAGTTCAAAGAAAAGAGATTATAATCGATGGTGAAAGTCTTGAAGAAGTTGAAAAATATAATTATTTAGGCCAGATGGTGAAAGTGACAAAAGATCAGGATAATGAAATAAAAAGACATATTACAATTGGTTGGGAAGTGTTTGGTAAGTATAATGAAATCCTGAGAGGCTCTCTTCCTTTATGTTTGAAATGAAAAGCTTACAATCAATACATTCTGCCAGCAATAATCTACAGGTGTGAGACTTGGAAACTGACGAAGGCAATGGAAACAAAGCTAAGGACTGCACAGAGGAGAATGGAGAGATCAATGATGGGAATAACGCTGAGAGACCGAAATAGAGCAACTTGGGTGAGAGAACAGACTAGAGTGAAAGATATTGTGGAGGCGGTGAAGGAGAGGAAGTGTAATTGGGCAGGTTAGTGCGAACGGCTGATGAGCGATGGAGCAAGTGTGTTACTGAGTGGACGCCGCGAGATGGGAAGCGTGGAATAGGGAGACCAGACAGGAGGTGGAGAGACGAGATTGAGAATTTTGCAGGAGTGACGTGGTGCGGTCGTGTGAATCACGGAATACTATGAAGAAGGCCTTTGTTCAGCAGTGGACTCAGGATGGCTGATTTGATTGATTTATATATATATATATATATATATATATATATATACATACATATATATATATACATATGCAAAGTAGACCACTTGGAAAAAGAAACTCCCGAAGCAGAAAGCTTTTCGTATATTACATCTTCAGTACTTTTTACACTGAAGATGTAATATACGAAAGCGCTCTGCTTCGTTAGTTTCTTTTTCCAAGTGGTCTACTTTGCATAAGTGAACACACGTACCCGTGTTCTTATTAGCATATATACATATATATATATACACATATATATATATATATATATATATATATATACATATACATTTATATATATGTATGTAGTGATAAGTGCTTAGAAATGCACCTTGTTTAGATAATGGCCAAGATAATTTGAGGCTAAGCGAGTAATCCATTGATAAGCGAAGGCGTTTTAGCGTCGCGTGGTTCGAATCGTAATGTTTTTCTTCACGCCCCTTCAGAAGTAGTGCGCAGGTCTTTTTATCCATTAACCTTTGATTATCGTCAGTGTTCTCCTTATCATTATCAGTGATATTGCTATCATTATTATCAAAGTCATTATTATCATCATCACCATCGCCATCGTCGTTATGGTTGCTGTTGTTGTTCTTGTTGTATTCTTGTTCTTCATTGTCGTCATCGTGGTTAATGTTATTGTTGTTGTTGATGATGCTGGTGATTTCTTTACTTACATCCTCTTCGTCGTTCTTCTTCT
>NC_134817.1:28094696-28099696 GCF_046742065.1 Oratosquilla oratoria | reverse complement strand
TCTCTCTCTTTCTCTCTCTCTACTTCCCCCGCACTCTTTCCTTCTCACCCCCCCTCTCTCTTTTTTCTCGACTCCATTCCTTTCATCTCTTCCTTTTCCTTCCACCCACTCTCCTTTGTCTCCGCGCCACCCCGGGGCAAAACCGATATATATAATAGTCAGCAGAGGATAAACAGTGTCTTTGAGGCGGCGGCGGCGGTTGCGGCGACAGTGGTTGCAGTGACCGAGGAATCGGCAGCGCCGCAGAGACTTGCGGCTACGGCGTCGGTAGCTTCGCCTGGCCGAGTGAAGTCGGCCGAACAGAAGCAGAGGTAATGGCGTAGGCGGGGGGAGAAGGTGGCTGCCGCGCTCCGAGAGTGGCTGTGGCGACGGAGAGCAGCAACAGCAACAAGGCAGTCTGAGCTTCATCAGTACAGCACAAGGGTCTTTCTTAAGGGCCATATACATGGTCAAACCCGGTTTGTCAAACTGGTGTTTGAAGTGTGAATGGGGGTATTTGATTGTCAGACACGTTTGTCAAACGTATTTGACAACCAAATACCCAATTCACACGGTCAAACATCACTTCAAGCACTTGTTTGATAACCCGGGTTTGACAAACAGTTTGGCCGTTTAAATGCTCTGACTATGGTGGGGATGCGGTAGTGGTCAATGCATTAGTACAGGCGTTACACAGTAGATAAACACAATATCTAACATAAGCCTCAGAAACGCCTGTGGTTGGAAAGTCAACTTGCTTGGGCGTGGAGACGTTTCGTAGTTGAAAACAAAATTCCTCTATTTCGTTAATGTCAAGTGAGGGTTTTTTGCATCATGATTCATTGAGCTTAATATAAACGAGACTCACGCCCTCTGGGGGAAAATAGGAAAATGCATAATTGCAGCACATTACGCATTCTACAAAATGATAATAATCAAAATTAAAATACAGGAAGTTAATTATGCGGCATCCATTAGCTTCGATAAAAAGGCAATAACTAGAGCGAACATCAACACAGGAAAGATAACAAGTCATAATCCAGGCCAAGCTATCATAGAAAATGAATTAGAATAATTTTTACAATACCCGCAGAAATATAACCTTTGTATAATAATGACACGCAAACAGCAAATAATAATCAAAATACATTGTATAAACAAAACATATAAAACACAATCTGGGAACCGACAGAACATTTTAACATTAGCGAATCAAGAAAAACATATTGTAAACATCCATAATAGCTTGTGATATCAGTATAATGTAGTGAATAAGGAAATTAATTAATACTTTAGCAACACAAAAATCTACAATTATAACACGCCTTCATATCTCCGCTACCATTAACTACAGACCCTAATTATTATGAGCACACACAAACGCACACACACACACACACACACACACACACACACACACACACACAAACATGCGCTGCTACCCACGCACGCATACACATGGAACAATGCGAGATTAGAATTATCAATTGGGAACGCAAAGACGGAACCCTCCGACTATAGCTCTTATCTTGTAAATTCAGCCTAGTAAATACATACACACTCAAGCACGCACACAACTCGTGGCGCAGTTGGCAGAGTTCCCGGCTGCCACTACGGAGGTTCGGGTTCGAATCCCACCCAGGGCTGAAATAATTTCAGTATCGCTGCGCTGCAAGTTATTACTCCAACTCTCGTGGATGGGGAATTAGGTGTGTGTGTGCGTGTAAGGTTACAACATTACCCATAGATCGGTCATATACGAGCTCTGAGCTCTCTTCCGGGAGGAAAATAGCTGTCGATCACGAGTTCAACACGTGATCCGAAGACCATGGTGAATACACATACATACAGTAACGAAAAATATGCAATTAAATTTCTTTTTACAAAATATTTATGCATGTTTGTGCTTTGTAGGTCAACATCAATATGCTCATTAATGTATAAATGAGCATACTTGAGCATACTTGAGCATACTTGTTATACAAAGTATAAACAATACATTACATGAGTACATATTGTGCATTGCAACCAACCCTTACATTCACCACTGTTTTTATCGTACTGTAATAAAATTATATTCGTTAAAGCAATAACTTCTATTTCTATACCTTTTCCTTTTTAATAACATTTATTGTGCACTTTATCTTTTATTCACAAAGGTATGGTATAGATCTACTGCTGATAACTCATTCCGTGCCAAAAGGTAACACTGGATACAATGTGTGTTTGATTCACTACGGTCTTGAATTACGTGTTGGACTTGTGATCGGCAGCTATTTCCCTCCCGGAAGAGAGCTCAGAGCTCGTATATGACCGATCTATGGGTAATGTTGTGACCTTACATGCACACACACACACACCCAACTCCCCGCCCACGAGAGTTGGAGTAACAACCCGCAGCGCAGTGATCCTGAAATTATTTCAGCCTTGGGCGGTATTCGAACCCGGACCGCCGTAATGTGTGTTTGTGTGGTGTGTGTGTGTGTGTGTGTGTGTGTGTGTGTGTGTGTGTGTGTGTGTGTGTGTGTGTGTGTGTGTGTGTGTTCTACATCTAGAATTACAATAAAAAATATCAACTCCCATTGTTATGAGGTATTTACGTTCTATGCACCATTGCATACAAATCGTTCATCATCAGATTGGAAAAAGAAAGCAATGTTTCCAACTCCGTATCCCACCAATTTCTGTGTTCAACCATACATGGACAAGCTTTTATCAGACAATTTTGCCCGACCGCGAGGTATTCCTCCATTAGCAAAGGTCTTTCTTTTTTCGCCATCATGTGTTTCTTTTCGCTGTCCTCTTCATTCCCCCTCTTCTAATTTATTTCATCGTCTGTCAATCTTCTCCTAAGCTAGAATCATTACAGAGGAGAATGTCCAACATTATAGAAGGGCTTAGAATTTTACCATACGAAAGCAGGCTTAGGCACCTTAACTTACGAGTACATTCACTGGAAAGACAAAGGCTGCAAGGTGATCTTATAGAGGTATTCAAATGGGTCAAGGGTTTTAACAAGGGTGATGCAGGCAAGGTCATCATATTAAGACTGCAGGGCAGGACTCAAAGTAATGGATTTAAATCGGACATATCCAGGTTTAAGAAGGAAATAAGAAAGATCTGATTTAATCAACAGAATGGTTAACGAATGGAATAGACTCAGCAACCGTGTAGTGAGCGTTAAAACAATTGGTTGTTTTAAGATAAAATTAGATAATTTTATGGAAAGGAATGAAAGGTGGTAAGGGACATGGAACTGCCTAGTGTAAACTTTATGGTCTCCTGTAGTTTCCTACCTGCAACCTATACCTTCTTACATTTTCTTTGTCTTCCTATCCCCATTTTCATTAATCATCTGGATAAGGGACATGGAACTGCCTAATGTAGACCTTATAGTCTCTTCCAGCCTCCTTCATTCTAAGTTCTTATATTTCTCACTAAAACTAATACCTTCATCCATTTTTTTTACCTTCCCATTCCCCGTTTATCATGTAATCATGTATCTGATCTTCAAGTTTTGTTACAGTCCCTTCTCATTCCTTCACATTTTCTTCCGCATTTCAGGCCCAGCCTTCCTCGCGTGAATCATTTGAATTTATTTTTATGATACTTTGTCTTCCATAAGCTATTTTTCGTGTTTTTTCTTTAATTTTTATCACCTACACACACACACACACACACACACACACACACACATATATATATATATATATATATATATATATATACTTATATATATATATATATATATATATATATATATATATATATATATATTCTTGTAAAGAGGTCATCCGGTTATATCTGTTACCCTGAGTCTCTTGCAGCAGATCCGAGGCCCAAAGATACACGGCAGCAATCTCTAGGTTGACCCATAGATCACTAAGGGAATGAATATTGAATTACTGTGTTGTGTCACTGGTGGCCAGTATAAGATATTACGTGCTATATAAAGTGTGTGTGTCCATGGCAAGCCAGTTCTGTGTTGATACTGCTTCATTGCTGGAGGGTGATTCGATCTAAGATGAGCCAGCGGAACTTTTGTGCGTTTTAGGAGTAACCGCCCTTCTAAACTGAAAACTGCGAAGTTTTTTTTTTATATTCATTATCATTATTATTACTATCATTATTACTATTATTAATATTATTATTATTATTATTATTATTATTATTATTATTATTATTATTATTATTATTATTATTATTATTATTATTATTATTATTATTATTATTATTATTATTATTATTATTATTATTATTATTATTATTATTGATGTTTTTGTTGCTATCATCATTATTATTATTATTATTATCTTTATTATTATTATTATTATTATTATTATTATTATTATTATTATCGTTATTATCATTATTTGTATGGGACGGTTCAATTCATCTTGTAATGTTCTATTTGTAACTGAAAAAGGTTTCAAATGCATAATGGAAAATCTAACTCAGGAGTAACCTTTAACCTTATGAGACCAAATTCATCTTCCTCTCCCGTCCCCAACAATCCTCAGTCCTTCGGCACAAAGACTGGAGCCAATGATGGGGTGGTACTGGAACACCATGAGCTATGATAAATAACTTTTTCAAGCCGTTAGGACGTTGAATTAATTTGGTCTTGGGTAGAAACAAAGTCGCCAACTGTGTAATCAATGAATGGGATAAACTTCCTGCAGAGGCAGTGCAATGTAGTACAGTTCGAATTTTTAAAATTCATTTGAAACAAAAAGAGCATAATGTAATGCTTGCCAATGGTTTGGTCCGCTTGTTTATTCATTTCTTCGTTTAACTATTCATTCTTAGCATCTGACCTAGTTATGGACCAAAAGGTCTCCTGTCGGTATGCTCCGCCTTTGTAATCGTTTGTAGCCTGCCTTATCGCCGAACGCCAGGCAAAACGCTACCCTCCCCCTCCCCCCAGTTGATCATTCTATATCTCAACTAATCTATCAGAGTGAACGAGGCCAGAGATCAGTAAGGATAAGGATGGAATCTGCCTGGGAGCTTGCCAGGGA
>NC_134817.1:28067196-28084696 GCF_046742065.1 Oratosquilla oratoria | reverse complement strand
TTCCCCCCTATTTTGCTTATATCCGCGCAGCTGGATCCATAACTATCTGCAGCTGTTGCCAAACTGCCAGCTATAAGGATCCTATCAATCCGGCTCTTTATTGCACCTGGTATGCCTCCTTGCCTTCGGATTTCTCTCCTTCTATCCTTCCGTACATTTCATCAGTGTCTACGCTAAGATTCCCTAACTTTTCGGATATTTCAGTTCCTTGCCATACTTCTGTCCATTATTATTATTATTATTATTGATTATCATTATTATTATTATTTATTATCATTATTATTATTACTATTATTATTGTTATTATTATTATTATTGTTATTATCATTATTATTATTATCATTATTATTATTATTATTATTATCATTATTATTATCATTATTATTATTATTATTATTATTATTATTATTATCATTATTATTTTTATCATTATTATTATTATTATTATTACTATTATTATTATTATCATTATTATTATTATTATTATCATTATTATTATTAATATTATTATTATCATTATTATTATTATTATTATCATTATTATTATCATCATTGTTGTCATTATCATTATCATCATTATTTATTATCATTATTATTGATTATTATTATTACTATTATTTATTTCTATATTTGTTTTAATTCACCACTCAACTCCCACGCAGTGGGAAGTGAGAAACCTCTGTCAGTGGTGACATAATCGAAACTGTGCGCCTTGGCTTGCATTCGCTTAGTTATGGGTTCGAGTCGTGTACTCTCCAATTCCCAGCAGTGACTGCTACCTGCCCCAATAGTCCAAGCGCATAATAGTGGAAAAGGTGACGGCTTCGGCCGCAGTTACTCAGTTCTTCCTGGCGTAGGCTCCCTCTTTCTTCTGTACATCTTATCAACGTCTACATTACGTCTTCTTACGTCTTTCGATATTTCAGTTCCTATCCATCCTTCTGTCAATTATTTTTTTCTTTGTCAAATAAATAATTCTAATCTTTATCGCCATTATTTACTTTAAGAGAGTGAGAACATAAGAATGGGGGGAGTCTGCAAGAGACCATAAGGCCTACACTAGGCAGTTGCTTATCCATTACCACCTATCATCCCCATCCATAAAGTTATCTAACCTTCTCTTAAAACAATCAATTGTCTCGGCGCTCACTACATGGTTACTAAGTCTATTCCATTCGTATACCACTCTGTATCGGTAAACCAGTTCTTGTCTATTTCCTATTAAAACCTAAATTTGTCTAATCTAATCCCATTACTACGAGTCCTACCCTAGTGTCTTAATATGATGACCTTGTCTGCATCTCCTGTTCTCTTCGTCCATGTCACTCGATCATATCTGACGTGCGTCAGCGTCCATACTCGTCAGTCCTGACACAAAAAGGTCATTTTCCATTTTCACTCTCCCAACTAGTTGACGGTCAACCAGCCAGAAACATTCCATCAACTCAGGGTCACATGACACGATGAAAACAGTTTATGACACCCTTGAGCAAAGGGAATGTGTGTGTGTTTGTGTGTGTATGTGTGTGTGTGTGTGTGTGTATTTACCTAGTTGTATTTACCTAGTTGTATTTTACGGGAAGGGGAGCTATGCTCGTGGGGTCCCGTCTTCATATCTCATTTTATCTAAACTATTTTTAAATTCATGTATTGTTTTTGCACACACCACTTTCTCATCTAACTTGTTCCAACTGTCTATTACTCTGTGAGGAAAGCTGTTCTTTTTCAAATCTCTTCTATAGCTGTCTTTTTTTATTTTCTTTCCGTGTCCTCTTGTATTTCTGTCATCCCATTTTATCAGATTCTCTCTATCAGTAATTTCTATGCCTTTCATGATTCTGTAAATAGCTATCAAATCTCCTCTCTCTCTTCTTTGCTCTAGTGTCTGTAGTTTAAGTTTTTCTAGTCTCTCTTCATATGATAGTTTCGAGAGTGTTGGTGCCAATTTTGTAATTGCTCTTTGTATTCTTTCAAGTTTTTTTATACATTTTTTTGTACTTGGTGACCATATCGTTGCTGCATATTCCAATCTTGGTCTTATCAGGGTGATTAGGATTTTCCTCACCATTTCTTCATCCAGGTATGTAAATGCCACTTTGATTGTTCTTATTAAATTATAAGTTTCTCCAAAAATCTTATTTATATGTTTCTCAGGTGACATATTATTCATAACAATGACTCCCAGGTCCTTCTCATTTTCTACTTTTTTTATTCCTTCTTCTCCCAATTTATGTGCTCTTGTTATTCTGTTTTTGCTTTTTCCAAATTCCATTATACTACACTTTTTTGTATTGAACTCCATCTCCCACTTCCTACTCCATTCCTGTACTTTATTTAGATCTCTCTGTAGTGATTCACAATCTTCTTCAGTTTTCACTCTTTTCAGTAGTTTTGCATCATCTGCAAAGAAGCTCATATAGCTTTCAATTCCTTCATCCATATCATTAATATATATAGGAAACATTATTGGGGCCAGAACTGTTCCCTGCGGAACACCGCTTATTACTTCATCCCATTTTGAGTGCTGGTTTTTACCCATATACTTTTGACAATACTATCACAAATATTTTATATTGAACTTGTTAGATAGACTGGCCTATAGTTGTTAGGTTCTTTATTTACTCCTTTATATATAGGTACTATATTTGCTTTTTTCCAATCTTCTGGAACTTTACCTTCTTTCAAGGAACTATTTATTATGCTATGTATTATGTCTGCTAGTTCGTTCCTGCATTCTTTCAAAATCCAGTTTGCTATTTCATCTGGTCCATGTGATTTTCTGACATCAAGATTACTCAAGTGGTTCAATATTTCATTCTTTGTTACTTCTATTTCTTTCATAGGAGGGACTTTCTCTTTCCATTCGATCTCTTCAGGTTGTATGTTCTCCTTTGTAAACACTGATTTAAAATGTTTGTTCATTATTTCCGCCATTTCAATTTCCTCTGTGTATTCAACTCCTCCTTGTCTTAATTTCTCCAAATCTTGTTTGTTTTTCAGTTTGTTGTTTACAAATATGTAGAATAGTTTTGGTTGATCTTTACATTTTTCTGACATCTTTTTCATATTTTCTCTTTTCCTCTCTGCACGCTTGTACATATTCATTTCTATAACAAGTATATATTTTCCATTTTTTTGGTCTTTTGTCTTTCTTCCATTTGGTCCAAGCTTTTTTTCTTTTTGTCTTTTATCTCCCTACAACTTTTGTTGTACCAGCATTTTACATATTCTTTTTCTTGTTTTTGTCTTGGGACATACTTTTCCACTCCTTTTTTGTAAATTTTTGTCAAAATATTCCATTTCTCTTCTACTGTTGTTTCTTCTTTGTATATTTCTTCCCAGTTTTCCTTTTGAAAGAATTCTCTTATTTTATCAAAGTTTGTTTTTTCATACATCATTCTTCCTTTTCTATATTGTTCATTTCTTTTCATATATTTTTCTTCATTAAGTTCCAGTTCAATCAATATGTGGTCACTTTTACTTATTGGTGTTTTATATTCAATTTTGTCCACTATTCTAGGTTCGGATGTAATTATTAGGTCTAGTCTCGATGGCTCTTCTTCATTTCTATACCTAGTGTTCTCCTGTATCCATTGTGTCATTGTATGGTCAGTAACCATCTCAAGTAGAGCGTTTCCCCATGAGCTGTCTCCACCCTTTACTGTCATTTCTTCCCAGCAGATTTCTTTGCAATTAAAGTCGCCCATCATAACTATTTTTCCTCCCTCTTCCATTATCTTGTTTAATGTTATCTTTGTGTCCTCTAACATAATTTTATGTTCACTCTCTTCCCATGAGGCTGTTTTCGGGGGCACATAATTTATCACAAACTTTCTGCTCTTCTTATCTCTATCTTCTACTTCCATCATTATCATCTCTACTGTATTCTTTCCATATGTGACACACTTCACGTTTATATCCTTCTTAGTCAGGAACATAATTCCACCCCCTTCCTTTTTCACTCTGTTTCTAATCCAATAATTATATGCATCATGTCCTACACTGTTGGGTGGTAGTGGACCTTTTAATTTTGTTTCTACAATTCCCATTATGTCTGGTTCTTTTTCCTTCAAATAATCATTCAGCTCATTCAATCCTGTTATTAATCCATCTATATTTGTGTAAGACACTCTTAGTTTTCTGCCACTTCCATTGTGTTCTCTGTTTCCCTTTTGTTTTTCTCTTGTATGTCGACTTTCTTTAGTTTCATATTCACTACTCTCCAATAGAATCTCTCTTTTTCTGACTCCGTTCTTATCTCGTTTTTTTCCTTAGCTTCAAGTCTTTTCTGTTTATCTTCCTCTCTTTCCTCTTTATTCATTTCCTTTTTTATCCATACCTTTTTATATTGTTCACTTGTTGCTAGTTTCCCTGTTTTGGATAAGATATTCTCAGCCGTAGTTTGTGACCTGAATTTAATCTTAATTGGTCTGGTTTTGTCTGTACTATACTTTCCGAGCCTGAATTTCTCTTCGATTTGTTTCATTATTTCTGGTTCATCTTCCTGAACTAATTCTAGTAAATTTCTTACTTTTTCATTTTCCTCTTTGATTCTTGTGGTTCTATCTGGGTTATGTTTCTCTTCCATTCCTAATATAATTATACATTTCTTTTTGTCTGCTAAGTCTCTTACTATATTCTCCTTCTGTCTCATCACTTTAATAACTGAGTTTTCAGTTTGTTCATTCATTTGCTGTCTGATTATGTCAGTGAATGCAACTTTGCTATTTTCTTGAATTTTTTTCCAACCCTCCTTGTTCTCCTTATTATTCTCCTTTAAGACTTTATTCTCATCTTTTACTTCTTTTAACTGTTTTTTTAATTCTTCAATTTCCTTAGTTAAGTTTTTGTTCGCCTTCTCTAGTTCTTCCAATTTTTCAACCCTCCGTATAATGTTGTTAACATGACCGAACCTACGCTCCAAGTCCTCGATCATCTTATCGACCTTCTCTTCTAGTCTTGTCAGTCGGGGGGGGGGGTCCCCCCCCACCCTCTTTAAATCCCTGGAAAATATTCTCATCACTTTCTACTGTATTGCTCTTATCTATACTTCTAATCTTTACATTTCTATTAGACATTTCATCGTCGCTCAGCTGGTCGGGGGGTCGTTTGTTTACCTTTCGCCTGTCTGCCTGGGCCAAGTCCTCTCCTTCCTCATTTCCTTCCATTTCCCTCAGCAATCCCTCCCCTTCTCCTCTTTCCCTACTTTCCTACTACCCCACGAGCAATTTCCCCCCCACCCTGTAAATACAATAGGCACTTCTCTTTGCGTTGGGATCCACGAAACTTCAATTTTCTTCAGAACGTCTTCTAAACCGTCCGTTCGTTGAAGTGTGTGTGTGTGTGTGTGTGTGTGTGTGTGTGTGTGTGTGTGTGTGTGTGTGTGTGTGTGTGTGTGTGTGTGTGTGTGTGTGTGTGTGTGTGTGTGTGTGTGTGTGTGTGTGTGTGTGTGTGTGTGTGCGTGTGTGTTCGCGCGCGCTCGTTTGTGTGTGCACGTGTGCGTGTTTTTGTACGCCTTAGATCGGTCTATAAATGAGTATGAGCTCTCATTCACGAGGGTAACAGCTGTCGATCACAAGTCCAGCACCTGATTCCAACCACAAGCATACCATCAACTCAGAGTCACATGACACAATGCACGGCGTGCCATGCACAAGCGTGAGAACCTAGACAGGACGCTAAAGGCCACCAATGTGCCATGGCACTCTAGTCGTACGTCATGCCACGCTTAAACTTCGCTTGACAATGTGAAGCGAAGCACGTGCAATTAACTCAACTAGGCATATGGTTTTATTAGGCTTTTCTATTTTTTTTTTTTTTTTGTAACCCCAATGCGAAATCCTTGGAAAAAGGGACACTTTTTTTTCCCCAAAGAGTTAACGAGGCAACACCGAGATTCATGAGTTCATGTGAACTATATGGTGCAATCCACAAAGATAATTTCCCAGTAAAACGGTGGCTCATCCACCCCCTCCCCCCATAAAAAGTAAAAACACCCACGAAAGTGCTGAGGTCATTCTACAGTCACATTTAAGCACACGCGCGCACACACACACACACGTACACACTAATCGATCCCCATTCATGGCTTGAAAGATTCAAACACTGCAAATCGTTACTGACCCCTTTGAACAAAATTTATATATATATATATATATATATATATATATATGTGTGTGTGTGTGTGTCTGTGTGTGTGTGTGTGTGTGTGTGTGTGTGTGTGTGTGTGTGTGTGTGTTTGCTTGTATGTGTTTGTGTGTATGTGTAAAGTCACAACATCTCATTGATCAGCCCATAATTGAGCAATGAGCTCCCATCAGCGCGAGTAACAGCTAATGATCACAAGTACAGTACTTGATCCACGCCCATGACAAAATACACACACACACACACACACACACACACACGGCTCGGTGGCGGATTGGTAAAGCACTGGCCTCACAAGCCAGAGAATCGGGGTTCGATTCCCCGGTCGGGCGGAGATAAGTTGGGTTTGTCTCCTTTCACGTGTAGCCCCTGTTCACCTAGCAGCGAGTAGGTACGGGACGTTAGTCAAGGAGTTGTGACCTTGCTGTCCCGGTGTGTGGTGTGTGAGTGGTCTCAGACCTACCCAGAGATCGGCTAATAAGGAGCTCTGAGCTCACTGCCGTAGGTTGGTGTCTGGCTGTCTCGACAGAGACTGCAGCAGATCCGAGGTGAATACACACACACACACACACGTGTGTGTGCTAACACCATTCAAGATTTTATGAAAAAACTTGATGCTGAAAGATACAAAGACGGGTCACCACGAGCATAGCTACCTTCCCGTATAATACAACTAGGTAAATATAAACAACACACACACACACACACACACACACGTACACGTACAGACAAATACACATACACCATTTTGAGCGTGTAGGCGAATTTGGCATTTTCTTTTTTTATTCCTCTTCCTTTTATACATTAAGGGTTTTGAAATGACGAAGGAGGGCAGAAGGGGGGAGGGGGAGAGGAAGGGGCCACTGCGATAAAAGAGTGAGGTTACGAGGAGACAATGGACGCATACTGGGAAGGAAAAATGGACGCAGGAAAAAACGGGACTTCGAAGAAAGAGGCGGGGCTCGATGGGGACCAGAGTGCGGCTGATGGGGAACGGGGGATCCTGTTATTGTTGTTGTTGGTGTTGCTGTTGATGGAGGTGCTGTTGTTGGTGGTGTTATTATTAATGCTGTCGGTGGTGTTGTAGTTGGTGGTGGTGTTGGAGTTGTTGGTGGTGGTGCTGGTGTTGTGGTTGTTGGTGTTGTGGTTGCTGGTGGTGTTATTGTTGGTGTTGTTGTTGTTGTTGTTGTTGTTGGTGGTGGTGGTGGTGGTGGTGGTAGTGGTGTTTGGTGTTGTTATTGTGGTTGTTGGTTATTGGTGACAGCGATTTATGACAACGAGGTTACTCCGGAAACCGTCTACCCTTTCAGGTTCTTTAGCAGCGTCCCTCCACCCCTTATATGTTGTGATTATGTCTGTGTGTCCTACCAGCAATAATCAACCTCTGAATATGAATACATGATTGTGTATGAGGAAGCCTGGCAGTGAACACATTTCATCTGCTATGTTGCCCATCCTGGACCAATGTCTACATAAGAACAGGTCTGTTCACTTCGGAAAGGAAACTATAGATAGAATCTCCATGAGGAGTGACAATTGACTGACTGCTTGCATATTCATTCCGTGTTAAGTGTCATTCGAGGCAGCATGACCCTGAGCGCCTCCATACAACGTCTCAGACACACACACACACACACACACACACAGAGAGAGAGAGAGAGAGAGAGAGAGAGAGAGAGAGAGAGAGAGAGAAAAGAACGAAGAATACTCCACTTCAAAGCCAAGTGCTCTGTGTGCTCTGTGTGATTCACCATGGTCTTGGATGACGATTCCACAACGTGATCCAAGACCATGATGAATCACACAGAGCACACAGAGCACTTGGCTTTGAAGTGGAGTATTCTTCGTTCTTTTCTCTCCTTAGCGACCCTTTGTGGATTTTTTTTATATGCCGCTCTTTAGAAACACGCAAAAAATTAATAACAAAAAATGATATAGAATAAATAAAACAAAAAGAAGAATAAAAATAGAAGAAAAATGAAAAATAGAATTAAACGAAAAAAAAAAAATACGCTGGAGTGTTATAACGAAGCCGCAGGCAGCTTACCAAAGAGTTCACTAATGCAACTATTTCGTCGTGTTTGCTTTGATCAGAAGAGCTCCCTCTTTGCCACTAAACACAGACAAAACAATTTCGTCAGCACACTCACCCTACAGCTAGCCACGACCGCTGTCGCTAGGGGATTTCATTCAGATGAGGCACACCTTAGCCCCTAACTCGGCAGGGAAAGGCCATCTCAATCACAGATTTAAGACAAATTAGACTGATTAAGGCTTAAGCAGGAAATAGGCGAGAACTGGTTTACCAATAGAGTGGTAACCACGTAATGAACGCTGATCTCAATTACATGTTGGTTAGTCTTCACTGCGCTTTATTCTAGTTGACGGTGGGTGATTTTATTCAGTTGAAGGAGGCGTGGGATAATAAAGGCTCAGGGAACAAAGGACTCAGATAATTAAGAGCACAAGTTCTTTATAGCTTCCTCTCTTTCTTTGATCATTCTTCTTCCCTCTTTATATTCAGTCTCTCTGCCTTTCCTCCTCTTTTTTTTCCTTCACACCTTTCGTTTACCTTCCTCTTCTCTTTGTTCTGCAAACCCTTCCATTGTTTTTCTTGATCTAATTACTTAACTATTCCCTTCTCCTCTTCCACCTTTCTATTTTTCGTTTTCTACACATTTTCTAGTCCACGCACTTCGTTTTCTTTTCTCCCTCCACTCCTCTCTTTCTTCTTGCCATTTATTCCTCTACTCTTCGCTTTCTTTTCCTTCTCCTCTTCCTCCTCAGATTCCTTGTCCATGGTCTCCGGCAGCACCAAATCCAATATATATATATATATTCTCTTTTAGTCTCCCGCTCTCTATTTTTTACTCTTTTTTCTTCTTGACTACGGATGTCCTTTCTCTCTGTCTACCTCTCTCTCCCTCGCAGAATCCTCTCTTAATTCTATATTGTGGTTTCCCTTGTCTTTGAGTTCTTCCCACTCATCATTTGATACTCGTCCTTCCCCACCCACTCCCCACCATCCCTCCATGCTCTCTTCCTCTTTCGAGCAGGAAAAATGGAGTCTGCAGGCAAGACGTGTGGGGATATACATTATAACGTTTTTGGTACTATTTATTTATTTTACTTTTTTTTTCTTAAGACGGTCGAAAGGAACAAGCTCACTCTGTCTTCTTCACCCTGATTGGCTCACTAGAGCGTGTACGAATAATATCACAATGTTGCATGTAAACATCCCCATCTGCATTGCAGTGCCGTACTTGGGGCTCGGTTTGGTCCGGGCAAAAGTGAGATGTTGAGGCGTCGTAGTGAAGTGCATTTTTCGCCAAGTTATGAGAAACAGGCCAGTTACCCTATCGTGTTCCCTGAACTCTTGGGGGCAATCCAGGAAGACGTCTGACTGTTGGGAGATGAGGGTAACATGTAAATGTACAAGTTTAGGTAAATTTTTAAAGATGCAATATGGTCGTCATCTCTTGGTGTCTGAGAATAATTTAGCCAAATTGTAATTTTTTTTCAATGTTTATTTCATCACATGGGGTAGGCCTATGGGTAATATCTGATGATCTATATTCGTAAATGTATACATATACATATACATACATGTACATATATACATTCATACTCGTATATATCAAAAAACAATCTCCCCACATAGTAAAAGAATATATATAAATGAATGAAAAAATAAATATAAATAAACAAAAACCCATAAATACCCCCTTTCACATTAGTACATCGATGATGACGAGCCATCCCCCCCCCCCCCGCCACACTTCTCGGACCAAAGACAATGCTATGAGACACACCGCCTCCCCCGTATGACCCGAAAACCGAGACTGGTTCACCCCCACGGCTTCATCATAGGGCTCCCTCCCTCTTGATCCACTAAAAAAAATTATGAAGCAGACAAGAACACCCCTTCGGGCCGCGTCACTCCTCCATCCATTCATAATCTCTCTCCATTCACATTGTGAATGGATGAAGGAATACATTTACAAAAGCCTTAAACCCTCCTTATATGGACGGTGGCCGAATGAAAGCATTCTTTGGCCTGGGTTCTTCGCGCGAGAAAAATCGGATTCAGAATAGAAGGGGTACTTAGTCCCCTTTCTTCGTCTCCTTGAATTGCCTTTTACGACACAGACGGGCACACTGTGGCGGAATTCTTGTACCCCACTATATATGGAACTACGTGGTCTAAGCTGTTTGGGATGTTAAATATTAATATACCTCTGTATTTACACTTATTACATATAATTAAGCATTGATAGATATCTGGGTAATTCGGATATTGTAAAACCTTGTTGTGGTATACTTAGCATGTTGTGGTATGAAACGGCTGTTCTAACGTAATGAGATGGTCTACCTGGTGGTAGACAGCGGTCAGGAGTCTGTGGGTAGTGCCTGCTGGTCTTCCTTCGAGCAAACTTAAAACTGTTTGTGCTACCACATCCTCGCTTTAGATAAACCGCTTAGGTTTTGCTGACGGTCAATTCAAACCAAACTAATCATGAACACAGCTCCTGACGTTTCAATTCAAGCATTTGCATATGAAACGAATGCTGTCACCAAAACGAGTGACCACGTATCTGGCACCTCATCACTCATTCAGACACTTGCAAGATCGAGACACGAATTAAACCCTTGACAGAAGCCAAAGTGTTGACTGCAAATGATCGTGTGGCGACGGGCTTCCGCGGTAGACAGTTTTGGTGCTTTTGTAGACGGGGACTGTAGTGCTACACGGACAGGCACGAGCTCGGCGCGGCGCCACGACAGTCCCCCTTATTCACAACATGAAACCTGGCACATAGATCACGTAGACACCACCCTCATTCACCCACTCTTCTTCGGCCCGCTTTCATCTCCGTCGCATTGATGGGGGACTACACTGACTGTGCGGCGTCCAAACCCCAGCTTCTCTCCCCCGCCCCCAACACACAAGTGGACTCTTACATATGTTCTCACATTCACTACATACGCGTGTGCGCACTCACGGTCACGTACGCACACACGGACGCTTACACACACTCCCACATTCACTTCATACGCGCGCGCACTCATATCCACGCATACACGCACGCACATACACACACACACGCACACACACACACACACACACTCACTCACGCGCCCGCGTGCACACACACACACACATACAAACACACGTGCATATACACACACCTACATACACACGCACATTCACGCACGCACACGGATACACACATACACACACAAACACACACACACATACATGCACACACACACACACACACATATGCGCGCGCGCACACAGACACACACACACATACACACGTACACACACACACACATGCGCGCGCACATACACACACACACACACACACACACACATTTCTCTAATACTCCCGTCGCGCCTCAAGGTCCGCTCCGGCGTCTGCTCATCATCATGGAAGACGATCATGCCAATTATTCTTCCGGAGTCAATTAACCCCCTGGCTACCGAGGTGGGGAGGCGGGGGGGGGGGGAACGTAGAATTAATAAATAGAGTAGCCTGGGAGGAGCCATAACAGGCATATAATCAAAGGAAGATCGACACTCGCTATGGAGGGGGCTGAGTTAGGTTTGTAATATCGGTCTTTGTTACCATGGGGGTGCCAAGGACATGGATGGAATGGCATTGGGTTCTTTCAGAAAGGGAATATGAACACACACACATACACACACACACACACACTCACACGCACACACACTCACACACACTCACACACACACACACACACACTCACACACAAACACAGACACACATACATACTCCTCATCCTCTGGAGTATAGAAACGGAATGACCTCATTACAAGTACAATTGAACACCATCTTACAAAGTTACCTCTTAGTCAACACATCAGCTTTCATAATAGTTCATCCGCCAGTTGATACTCCTCGATTTCTCTAAATAACCCTGAATATCCGGCACTTGGATCACTTACCAACGCCTCATCTTTCAGGCTTCGTACATATGAAAGAAAAAGTCTACGGGAACATTTCGTACAACTTAAAATTTGACAAAGTCCTTCATGTATTCTATACACTTTGCAGCTATTTGGATAGTGAAGACAAATTAAATAATCGACTAATGGCCCATTCCACGCCGGTTATAACATATGCAGTCAGATGGAGTCTACCGTATACTTATAGTTGATAACCTGTCTGGATTTGCCTGTTATTCCTACTGAAAAAGTACTTTCAGCCAAGGAAATAAGCTATGGAACATAATAAAATAGAAATAATAAAAATGATAATAATAATAGTAATAATAATAATAACAATAATAATAATAATAATAATAATAATAATAATAATAATAATAATGATAATGATAATAATAATAATAATAATAATAATGAAATAAAAGAAAAAATGCAAAATCAAAACTTTTCAGATAAGTGAATATTATGTGTTCTCCCAATGCCCAATGTCTCCCTAATTCCTAATTTCTGCGATTGGTACAATTTTGATAGATTATATTAATCACTTCACTAGAATATCCAACTGTCTATAATGACACCCCAATTCAATGCAAAGGGTCATTTTCCAACTAAAAGTCTTTTTTCCAGCGTTATCATCATCATCATCATCAATTTGGGACATGCAACCGGGAGCGCGTTACTTCACTCACACGACGGGGCCAGTCTCCAAGGTCTCTGTGGGCAATCTCCCATACAGACGCCCTTCCTTCCCACTCCAAACAACTCTCGACCCTTTCGATCAACTTGGCAAAACCATGAATTCTGTGGTGGTCTCTCCCCTTCATCTCCTCAATGGAGGCTTGTTTCAGTCCTGTTAGACAGAAAGAGATCCCCGAAGTATTACGAGGAGTTTCATGGAAGGGATTCCACGTCCTCCTTCGTTGCAACTCCGTTCTGAGAACGGAGTAATATATTCAGGTCCATCCAGAGCAAAATGAATATTGCTCGCTTCCTGGATCTGTTGTCGACGATTTCAGTAGCTGGTGAGGATCTATAAAGAGACTGTTCTGGGTGTCGGCCAATTAATCTATTCTTTTTAGGATAAGATATTGAGGAAGAAGATCGCTCTACGTCACAAAATAACAAACGCACACAAGCACAAACACATACACATACATCATTTATTGATATCAATGCCTATCACATTATACACTTGTGATATACTGTTTTTCAATTTGCAAAAATTGTATATTGTCAGTGTGTCTCTTTTTCACTCTTACCCCAATGAACCGATTATTGTTATCATTATTATCCTATTACACACACACGCACAAGTACACACACACGCACACAGATACACACACAAGCGAACGCACACACGACTTTCCAGGTGAAAGGGGATTGTAGATACTAAGATTAATGTTGCTGAAAGAAGGAAGAGTGGGAGAGTAACACTTCTCCTTTGAAGTCAAGACATCCTTTTTCCTTTACGTCATCGACCGGATGTAATTGCTCCTAGACTTCACCGATGAAATACTTCCTAGATTCTAGTACAATTTGACCCTTCGAAATCTACTTTATCCCATCCTATGCCATCGGTAGTTACTTTCGTCTCCGTTAAATCTATTAATGTCGTTGGTCAGTTCACTTTTCACTCCTTCGGAAAGAAGAACCAACAATAAAGCCCTGTTCACACTAGCGGTTTCAACAGCAGCGGTTCAGTTGAAATGTAAGTCGATGGAAGCGTTCACACACAACCACGCAGTATTTCCGTAACTATGCCGTACCGCCGCAGTAAAAACCGCTAGTGTGAACAAGACCTACGGATGCATATTCACTCTTCACTCACTGAGGCGCTAGATAAACTGTAACTATTAAGAAAGTAATTAATCTCAGTTTTCTTGGTCTTCTTCATGTTCTCTCAAATCCTTTCTCCTCCTATCTGCATTAGCAGGAATAAAACATCAAAGCAATACAGAACTAGTTCCTCTCATTGACTTGCTTCATCTTCCCTTTGTTCTCTCGCCAAAAACAATTCAAGTATAATTTTTTCTCTTTCTATGTCTCAGTGAGAAGTAGCATCCTTGCTGTGTTGATTAACACATCTTTTCTTCCTTCTCCGAACCTAACGACTATGGCCGATGCGGCTTGTTGTTGGCTGTAAGCAAAGTCTCCCTTATGAGTTATTAGACTCAAAAGGTTATGAGAGTATTTTCACCATGGAGGAGATGGTGGTCGTCCTTATATCAAGTTCTGGCTGCTGTCGCCTGGCGATTTTATTAAGATAATTGTACTCGTCCATAGGTCTGGCCGCATCCGGCCCCCCGCGTAGTGTGACACCGACAGAACTTGTTCCTACTCCTCTGACCCGGCCCCTTTGTCTGCACTCTCTTCTTGCTATGAACCAGTTACCCTCCACGCCTTCTTTCCTTTTTCCATTATCTATACATTTATCTTTAGAAGCTCTGCCAATGGATTCGAACCCTGACCTATGCGTGCAAAAATCACGAAGCCAAGACGCTAGCAACTGAGCCATGTACGAAGCTACAAAAGGACTGTACAAGTCCCCGAGCTCTGGTCTTCACGTACCGGAAAAATGTCGTTAATGTGCTATGTTTTGCACGCGTGCCAAGGGTTGCCCACCCCTGGCATTTTTAGTTTTCTTGTAAAATAGAATAAATTTAGTAACCAAATAGTGGGAGCTGAAACAACTGGTTGTTTTGAGAGAAGTTTAGATAACATTATGAATGATAATGATAGCTGGTAGGGGCCATGAAACTGATAAGTGTAAGCCCCACGGTCTCGCAGTCTCTTCCATTCTTATGTTCTTAAAACATAGGATTCCAGACGGTAATGAATTAAAAAGAAATTCTATAATATACATAAAATGTTATTTTGATGATGTTCTTTTTCAATAATAAATCGTCAGAAATAGATAACATTAACGCAGTTATTTATTAACTTAATAGGATTTATATGTTACTAGCATGCTCCACATTTTCGTCCTCTGTGGGAATCAAGATAATAATCAATCTGACCTAACCTTACTTAATCTAACCTAGTCTAACAACTTAACCTAACCTAGAGAAGGCTTGATGTAAGACAACATTACTTATTATACGTAGTCATTATGAATGTATATATTTGATCAATCTACGAATGAAATAATACTCTCATTATCTGTGTCTAACGATTTTTTATCCATAGAAAAAAATCTAAGAAAAAAAAAGAGAAATTAATTCCAGCCAAAGAAATGGGCAATGGCGAATCAATTTCATCAATTTAAAATTCAATAAAGACGCCATTATTAGTTCCTGACAATTCCTTCTTGAAAACAACTTTCACGGGTGGAAAAAAGAAAAGTGGATTTCCGAGAACAACAAAGAAAAAAGGCGAGACTGATTACCGGCAGAAACCTTATGAATAGCCTTTTGTTTGTTATGCATATGACATCATCTTCCTCGACTTTTTACTCTATTTTCCCCCCAAAAAATTCTAAACTTACTTTTCTCTCTTCCATTGAATATAGAATTTCTTTTCGTTTTCTGCTGAAACATTCAGTGAAAATAATTCGGTATGTATCTTAGTTTTATATATACATCTCATCTTTAAGTGTCTATTTTATTTATTCATTTATTGATTGATTGATTTATTTATTTATCTATTTATTGCAATTCTGAGGTATATTACCTTCTTTTCTTCTTCTTCCTTCTGTTTCTACTGGAGTTCTATACAAGAGTATCAATCTCATACTAGTCTACAGATTTCACATAATCACTTCGTCCTCTCCAAAGTGTTTCATATATTTTCAAACAAATTCTTTCTCTCTATCCCTTCACCTTCGACTCAGTTTCATTCTACAATACCCTGTCATCAAACTCGGGCCTTTAGATGTCTTTTTATTTCCTTTAATGGCCTCTCTTTTGTAGTGAGGTTTAATTTTAATTGAAATTTCATTTGCCACCACATCCTCCTCCTCCTCCTCCTACTCCTCCTTCTCGTCTTCCTCAAGATTGCCTTTCGCCTCATTATGCACTCATCCTTATCAATAATTGATGTGTTCTTCGTTTATGCTCACTCCAGGGCGACTGGGACACTCCAAGTCACCAACGCATTCTCTCCATTACACCGTTCACCCTTTTCCCGAAAACATATTAAGGCGTCATCACATTAGGCTATTTTTCCTCCGACTACTGGAGCAGAATAGCAACCCGCAGCTTTTGGGAAGGAATCTGGTATGCTGGTTGAAAATATTTTTTCCTCCAGCATATCAAATGACATTCTAAGCATTTTTGTTAAGAAAATAAAATAGTTTGTCATATTGATTTATCGACGGAAAAGTTCTGGAGGTGGTGGAGCGGTACCGTCGATTAATTGGAGGTTGGAGAAAAAAATAGCCCGGTGTGATAACACCTTTAGTCACTTTACTTAGCTCTCCCTGTCACTCACCTCCCACTCCTTCCATACCCACCTCCTCTCCTCCTCCTTCCTCCTCCATGCTCCCCAATTAACTTTTTTTTTACCCTGACAGTTTTCTTACCTGCCTTAAACCAATGTCGTAACTTTGGGGCCCCCTAGACCTACACCCTTTAGCTTACCTTCCCTAATTTGGTATACGTTAGAGGCAGGGACCCCTCCTTCCCCCCCCCCTTCCCCTGTGTGACCTCAATCCCCCTTTCCCCCTACTTTACTCCATCTATTTCCATGATCATATTCTCCCCTTTCAGGTTGTCTCCTGCACCAACCTGCCTCCCCCCCCCTCACCATAAGCCCCCCGCCCCCCAACCCCTTCCCATAACGCGACAGTTTTACTTCCTGCAAACTCGCTTTGGCCCCTCTCATCCATCATCTGTCTCCTTCCTTGACTTTTACCACCCCCATCCTCTCTCCCTCTCACTTTCCTCTCTCCCCCGACCTCTTCCTTGGGTTTTTATTGACCCTTTAGGACAATGGGGCCCCTAAGGTGATCCTTGGAAATTCCCTTCGGGAATACTAAGTTCGACAGACAAAGACGCAAAGTATGCTGCCTCAGGAGCAATGCAAGTACGCGCTTCTTAAGATTTAATCTTAAAACATTAATCTTAATGTCATTAACTAATTAACATTAATCTGCATTCTTTTAGATTAGAATTAATCGGATTAGGATCGAAATTAACATTAAGATTATTTCATGTTAATCAATTAGTTAACATTAACGTTATTAACAATAAAATTTGTGTTAATCCTAAAATGTTAATCTTAAGCTACATTCATAGTCTTCTAAACAATACGTTAACTTGTAATTTTTTTTATTCTGTTCATCCGTTAATCATTTTATTGCAATAGGAATTGTAGAAAAAACAGCCCGGTTCTTTATCAAAAATATCTTCATATTTTCTATATTCTTTCGTTTTCTATACA
>NC_134817.1:28049696-28059696 GCF_046742065.1 Oratosquilla oratoria | reverse complement strand
CCCGAGTAAAGGATAGAGAAAGGCAGAGCAAAGCGGGAGGTACTATGAGGTGGTGAAGAGCATACGCCAGGAGGCGCGTAGCTGTGGCCGCGTCACGTTTGTGGGGACTGTTGGGGTCAGGTAATTAACATCCACTCCTGGGAATCGGAGAGCAGTGCGGGGTTCGAACACACAACTAAACGAATGCGAGGACTGCACTACGTTTCCGATTACACTGAAGGAAGTAGATGGGAGGTCTAACGAAGGAGGTTGAGATAAGACGATATCAGAATACGTACGTGGGGACAACGAGATGGAAAGAAATAGTATTGAAGGATTCCGTTTATGAAGAAATCCTCATGTTTTAAAGACTGACCAGAGTACAGGACACCTAAGGCGACCGACGAATCCAGCCACAAGAGCAGATCTACATACATATACCAAGGCTTTTTCCCCCTTACAAGGGGGGTAGCCAAAAAGAGAAAGGCATAAAATCATTCCCACCCATTCCATCCCTGAATACACTCCACACCCCTCCACCCTCCCTCTTATCTTAGCACCTCAAGAGCAGATCTACCGTAGTTTAACAAATCCCGTTAACAAAAGACTATCTACGCTGGTGGCGTCGTTGGCCACGCATTCGCTTCTTTTGCGGGTTCGAATCCCGCACCACCCTCTGACTCCCAGCAGTGACTGTTACCTGCAGCAATAGTCCCAAAACAACGAAGATGACGGCTTCAGACGCAGCTAATAATCGTCTCCTGGCGTATTCTCTTCACCTTCACCACCTATCACCTTCATCTTGCATGACCATTGCATAAAGCTCATCTTGTCATTAGAAGCATTCTTGAAGAAGCCGAACTCATGTAATTCTGTCAAATATAATATTCACTTTTTTCCACTAGTTATTAAAAAAATATATATATTTACTATTCGTGCTACGTATGCTAATGGCACTGACCTGTTATGACAGGATATTTCAGCTCAACACATGATGAATATGGAATTCTGTGGGCATGAAGGAGTTGGACAAAGTTTCCCCCCAACAAGATTTCTGTTTCAGCTAAGTTCTCCTTCATGTTCCCATGACAAGGCCTGTGACTCAGGTATAAGTGAGTGTTAACAAGATGAGTGTGTGTGTGTGTGTGTGTGTGTGTGTGTGTGTGTGTGTGTGTGTGTGTGTGTGTGTGTGTGTGTGTGTGTGTGTGTGTGTGTGTGTGTGTGTGCGTCTGTGTGTGTGTGCGTGTGTGTGTGTGATTCACTTTGGCCTTTGGATCACGGGTTGGACTCGTGATCGACAGCTATTTCCCTCCCGGAAGAGAGTTCAGAGCTCGTATGACCGATCTATGAGTAATGCTGTGACCTTACACGCACACACACACCCAACTCCCCGCCCACGAGAGTTGGAGTAACGACTCGAAGCGCAGCGACACTGAAATTATTTCAGCCCTAGTCAGGATTCGAACCCGGACCGCCGTAGCGACAGTAAGAGACTCTACCAAACGCGCCACCGAGTGTGTGTGTGCGTGTGTGTGTATTTACCTACTTGTAGTACAATACTGGAAAGGAGCAACGCTCGTTGGGTCCCGTCTATTACTCTCAAATTTTATTATACCTACCCTCAAAGTATGCGTGTGTGTGCGTATGTACGTATTCATGTATTCATTTTCCTACCTTGCTCAGTATTCCAAACAATTCTTCATACTGCAGAAGGGGATTTCTGTACCAGGTCCGCAAAGAACACCACAGGACTGATACGGAAGAGTCAGACGAAAAGAAACGAAACTGGAGGAACTATTTCGATGACAAAGTCCCAAAGATAAAAATCCATTACCGAGGGAGAACGAGTCACGCGGAGAAAGCCCCGGATTAACACATCCATTTCCACCGGTGGATGAAATAGGGGAGGTCACTGATAGGCGAAAGAGGACCTTTAACACCATAACGAGGCAAAGGCACGAAGAAGGGTCACGAACTCTAACAATAAGAGAGTCAAAGACACGGGAAAAGGTCACGCTTGGACTGGAGACCGACAATTACACCTGGTCTGGGGTGATAAGGAAGCGGCGGGGTGGGGGTGGGGGTGGGGGGGTTGGTGACGTCATCGCGTAGACATGAGGTCACGACCTTGGAGAAGGTCGGAAGTGTCTGTAGATCTTAAAGTTGTGCATGCAAAGCGGGATTCTTTTTTTTCATACAAAGGGCTTCAAGAATCAAGACTCTCCTATGATCTTTTTCGTTGGACTTTTTTTTTCTTCTTCTTCTCCTACTTCTTCCTCTTCTTTTCTTCTTCACCAACCTCTGTCATCCTCATCACCCCGTACATGGTAGACGACTTTTCTTCTTCTTCTTCTTCAGGCTGTCGTCAAGCAATTTTATTGACCTCAGAGTGACCCCTTGTCTTGGGAAGAGGTTAACGACTTCTCTAGCGTGCTCTGGTGATAGAAAACCAGAGTTCCCTGATTTATGCTCACTCACACCGACTGTTCCCCGAATTCTGGACACATGATTTTCCAGTCCAAATTATTGATGTCTGGAAATTCCCCCCTCCCTCCCTCCCTCATTTCCTCCATCCCTCCCGCCTTCCTTGCCTCCCTCTCCTAACTCCTTTCTTCCTTCCCTTATTACTTCCTTTCCTTTCTACCTCCCTCCCCTTCCTTTCCTCCTCCTTCTCCTCCCTCTCCATCTTTTCCTCCCTTCCTACTTTCCTTCCTCTCCTCACTCATTTCCTTTTCTCCTCCTCACTCCTTCTCCCCCCTCCCTCTTTCCCTCTCTTCTTTCGACCCTCCAGTACCAAGTGGCACTCTTCCTTTTATTCTAGCTGCCGTCAGGCGATTTTATTTCCACGATACCTCCTCGGTAGCAAAGATGGTGCCGCTTATACATATGTATATATATATATATATATATATATATATATATATATATACATACATACATACATACACACATTTTCGTAGAGAACAAGTAGTAATCGCATTGTAGATGCACGACCTTTTTCCAACTCCCTTCGGACTTCACTCAGTCCCACGATATTCCAACTGATATTCTCCCTTTCTTCCATCAAACTCTCCAACTTGTGGTTTTTTGCAAAGGATCTCACTTTCTACGTATCCTCATCTTCTTTAGGTTGTTTAATTTCCAAGACCTGGATCTGTTCGAAGAGTACTTAATTATATTCAGTGACACAATGCCCATAAGAACATAAGGCCGGCTGGACTCGGGTGACGATAACAACAAGAGCGCTCATGAAAGCCTAGGGTACTACTGTTCCTGTAAGGTGGCAGTACAACCTCACCTCCCTGTCACAGTTTCTGGTGATACACTTCCGAGGTGCAACCTTGCTCAATATATTTAGTGGAGCACTATATTTTTATAGGGTGCTCAATGGTCCATGCCGTCATTACGAGGAAAATATTTTGTTCATCTCCAGGAACGTGTCAGTCAACAGGGGATCCTATGTGAGTGCGTGTGAGCTGATCTTTGTCTTATCTTTCGTTCAAGACCTTTTCGATATGAGTGACTCTTAATCGATATGGCTCTGGTGATCATTAATATATTAAAAGCCAGTGTCAAGGTATCAGCTTATATAAACATATTACATACACACTGTACAGACGCACACACACACACACACACACACACACACACACACACACACATATGTATATATATATATATACATATATATTTACATATATGTATATATATGTTTATATATATTTGTGTATATATATGTATATATATATATATATATATATATATATATATATATATGTGTGTGTGTGTGTGTGTGTGTGTGTGTTTGTGTGTGTGTGTGTATGTATATGTACATGTATATCACATGTATTTCATATGTACAATATATGTATATGGATATGTATATATATATATATATATATATATGTATATATATATGTATATATATATATATATATATATATATATATATATATATTCCGAATATGCAGTTCAGAGCTCTTGATACAAATCTCACTGATGGAATTAACACAAGTCAAATTGATTTTCCTGTTAGTTGTTTGCCAATTACTTAGGCTGATCCTGTCGGGGTGGGAATGTCGTGTGTGTGTGTGTGTGTGTGTGTGTGTGTGTGTGTGTGTGTGTGTGTGTGTGTGTGTGTGTGTGTGTGTGTGTGTGTGTGTGTGTGTGTGTGTGTCTGTGTTTGTGTGTGTGTTTGTGTGTGTGTTTGTGTGTTTGTGTGTGTGTGTGTGTGTGTGTGGAGTGTGTGTATTAGGGGGAATGAAGTATCATGACTTAAACTGTAGCTTTAAGTAAAGGCGCCAATGTGTCGTCTCTGCCCAATGCAACTTGCTGGAATCCCACAGTGCCAATCTTCTAGGCCAAGTGTATTCTGTGTATAATCCATTAAAAAAATACTGTGCGTGCTAAATTGGATCAAATGGAGCTCACGAGCCTCATAGCACTTGCATACCACCACGCGAACGGATATTCTTGGTCTGTCCACGTTGTTCTGTGGTGGATAGTCTGAGGTGTTCTTCGGGCATGTCTTTAAGATGATACAGTGAACGGTAAAGATGAACGTAGACCTTTTCATGTTATGTAACGGTAATTGTCTTTTGTGGCCTGGGATGTCTTTGAGGATCTAAATGAGGCTAATAGACTGGCTCTATCGCTATGGATAAAAAAGGAAGAAAAAGAAAGAAAGGAAAAAACAAACGGATTAGTGTCGTGGGGTGCCTCAGGGTCCATTTGGATGACGTTGATCCGTTTCTCTTTACTGGAGTGGATGACGAATCAATCCTCTCACAGGTTCTGAACACGCATTAACCCGGAAACAGACAGAACCTTAGGAAAGGCCATAACAGCCGAGCGGTCCCTTCCTCGGGAGCAAACGGCCCTGAAAGTTCCGGCTCTGGTTTACCAGGTAGTCTCCGGGGAGCGAAACTGAATATCACGCGATTCCACTCCCAGGAATGTGGAGTCCCACAGTTTCGTACTCTTATACCTTTCGCCAAATCTGGCGAACGCGTTTTACCATCAAAAAGTAGAATCTTTTACGTTGTTTTATAGTTATGTTGATTCAACTTACATTTTCATATTCTGTAGGTTATTTTCAGAACTATAGCCAATGAGGTTAATGGATTTCTACTTTCGAAAAAGCAATCGCCAGGGCTGGCGAAAGTTTTTAAAAGTGTGCCAATGCGCTTAGTGCAAATATGAGCAAAATTAGTGAGAACCAAGTAATATGAGAAGTGATCGAAACGCATTGAGAAAAATCCTGAGGTGCAGTTACTTTGTATATTCACGCTAAGCCTGTGCACAGCTTTTAAGTGAACGGTTTTGTCCAATTTTCATTTTTTTTAACAAAAATCATTCCTGTGACATGAAATATTCACTGATTCCTAACACCACCTCCAGTTTGTTTTTTATTTATTATTATAATTTTATTAATTTATTATATATATATATATATATATATATATGTATATATATATATACACACACATATATATATATATATATATATATATATATACATATATATTTCTTTTATATTCTCTATGTAGTATAACCGATATATACAAACATAACTTTCAATCTCTTCAGTATCAGGAACCATCCTTTCCCTTTACCACCTAGCTGTCATCAGTCTATTACATTCAACCCAGAGCAAGACAACCTCCCTCCCCGCTCTCGGTAGGAAACCAGTGAAAGGTGCATCTCTTCTCATTGGGGCTATTCTTGGAATTGTTATTATCTTCTTTTTTTTCAATTCTATGGTCCAATAGAACGTCCTTATGAGCAATGATTCCTTATCCGCTTTCCATTCAAGCTTCATATGGTTTCTCTTGTGAGCTGCAACTGGAGCCCAATATTCCTTGGATCAATCGCTTCCCAGTGAATCTCGAAGAAACAGTTATTATACACATGTGTACACACATATTTGCTTATATACACATGCATGAATACATACAAACATATAACATGAGTATGTATATACATACATACAAATCTAATATACATACATGATTAATGTATATGCATATATACATACCATGCCTACATACTTACAGTATATACATAAATTGAACATACATTCATACATACACACTCTACATATATATATATATATATATATATATATATATATACATATTTATATATATATATATATACATATATATATATATATATATATATATATATAAACTTTGAAAACACGCACGCACACACACGCACACACACACACGACTCGATGTCGCGGTGGTAGAGTTCCCGAATACCGCTGCGGTGGTTCGGGTCCAAATCCCGCCCAGGGCTGAAATAATTTCAGTATCGCCCATAGATTGGTCATATACTGTATGAGCTCTAAGCTCTCATCCGGGAGGGCAATAGCTGTCGATCACGAGTCCAACAAGTGATCCAAGACCATGGTGAAACATACACACACACACACACACACACACATATGTATATGTACATATATATATATATATATGTATATATATATATATAAAACATTTATGTATGTATATATACTGTGCATATATACTGTGCACACATTAAACATACATTCACGCTATCCTTGATGACAAGTGGACCAGTTGGTGCTCTATTTCTTTTAACTATTTTCTAATTAAAACTGCGCCTACAAGGCCGTCACAGACAAGAGCCCACGCTAATGCAAGTGTAATGAAACTTCCAACAACAATATTTGCAATCACTTGTGATCATGACAGCTGTTATTTTGAAAAGTCAGCTCTGGTTCCTTCATTTAATAATTTCCACTTGATTTGAAAAGAGACTTGAAGGAGAGGGAATACATACGGAACTCATTAATACAACTTTTTCGTCATATTAAATGATGTGTATACGATATATATATATATATATATATATATATATGTATATATACATACATATATATATATATACATATATGTATATATATTTATATATACATGTATATATATATACTATATATATATATATATATATATATATATATATATGACAGCAGGGCCTGATTGAATTACATCGGCGCTACTAGCGATGTGGTCTATAACACACATACAATATATATATATATATATATATATATATATATATATGTATATATATATACATATATATATATATACATATATATATATATGTATATATATATACATACATGTATACATACATATACATATACATACACATACATATTTATATATATGTATATATATATACATATATATATACATATACATATACATACGTATATATATATATATGTATATATATACATATATATATATATACATATATACACACACACACACATATATATATATATATATATATATATATATATATATACATGTTATAGTGATAGAATACCTCGATATAAAAGATACACTTAATATACTCAGGCTATACAAGATCCTTACAAATAGACTGATTCAAGTTTTAGATGGAAACCAACCGAGAGAACAGGCAGGCTTTAGAAGCGGATATTCAACTCTAGACCATTTGCAGGCGATAAACCAACTAATCGAGAAAACGACAGAATATAATATACCTCTGTGTTTAGCTTTTGTAGATTACGAGAAGGTCTTTGATTCAGTAGAACAAATAACAATACAAAAATCGCTACGTAAATAGGGTACAAACGAACAGATCGTAAGAGTTTTAGAAAAGATTTATTCGAAAGGTACCGCTATAGTTACATAAAGATACAGAAAAGATCAAGATCGAGAAAGGATTACGGCAAGGCGATACAATTTCACCCAAACTATTTACAGCTTGTTTAAAAGATATCTTCAGAAGATTGAGTTGGGAAAAGAAAGGTTTAAAGATTAATGGCGAATATTTGAACCACCTAAGATTTGCAGATGACATCATTCTTATTTCAGAAAGAGCAGAAGACTTGCAAGATATGCTGAGCGATCTAAACAAAGAAAGTATCAAGGTAGGTTTAAAAATGAATAAGAGTAAAACCAAAGTAATGTTCAACACGAAAGTTCAAAGTAAAGAGATTGTAATTGATGATGAGAGTCTTGAGGAAGTTGAAGAATATAATTATTTAGGTCAGATGGTGAAGGTGACGAAAGATCATGATAATGAAATGAAAAGACGCATTACAATTGGTTGGAAAATGTTTGGTAAGTATAATAAAATCCTGAGAGGCTCTCTACCTTTATGTTTAAAACGTAAAGTTTACAACCAATGCATTCTACCAGCAATAATCTACGGATGTGAGACTTGGAAGCTGACGAGGGCGATGGAAACAAAGCTAAGGAGTGCACAGAGGAGAATGGAGAGATCAATGATGGGAATAACACTGAGAGACCGAAAGATAGCAAGTTGGGTAAGAGAGCAGACTAGAGTGAAAGATATTGTGGAGGCAGTAAAAGAGAGGAAGTGAAATTGGGTAGGTAAGCTGGTGCGAACGACTGATGAGCGATGGAGCAAGTGTGTTACTGAATGGACGCCGCGAGATAGGAAGCGTGGAAGAGGGAGACCAGACAAAAGATGGAGAGACGAGATCGAGAAGTTTGCAGGAGTGACGTGGCAGAGGATGGCACGGTCGTGTGAATCATGGAATGCTATGAAGGAGGCCTTTGTTCAGCAGTGGACTCAGGATGGCTGATTTGATTGATTGATACAACGAAGGTCAAGGTCATATTTATGCCAGGTGTCATTGACCTTGTAAACTGTCCCTCCTGCTGTGACCTCGGGTCACGTTATAGGGCGCGTGAGGTCATCAACCTCCGGGTGGGCAGACGTGACTTTCATTGTCGTACTTTTAAAACCTTTTCGGCGAACACTTGCTAACATAATAAGATAAGAACGGAGGAGATTACAAGAGACCATAAATCCTTCGCTTGGCAGTTCCATGTCCCACACCACCTGTCATTCCTCTCCATAAAGTTATCTTCTCTTAAAACAACCAATAGTTTCAGCGTTCGCTATATGGTTACTAAGTCTATTCCATTCGTTAAGCGCTCTGTTGGTAAACCAGTTTTTACTTCTTTTCTTCTTCAACCTAAATTTGTCCAATTCAAATCCATTACCACGGGTCCTCCCCTGCTGCCTTGATATGATGACCTTACCTACATCACCCTTGTTAAAACCCTTGACCCATTGGAATACCTCCATTAGATCCCCCTGCACTATTTTCTAACATTAGAAGGTAGAAAAGAAAAAAAAAAATGCAGGAAAACTTAGAAGCAGCAGAAATGTGGAAATGGAGACGAGTATTAAAAGTACCATGGACAGCGAAGAAAACAAATGAAGAAGTATTGAGAGAAATGGAGACAGATAGGGAATTGATGACAACAATAAGGAAAAGACAGTTGCGATTCTTAGGACATATAATCCGGAGGGAAGGGTTGGAAGAGGTGGTGATGACGGGAATGGTGGAGGGAAGGAGAGCAAGAGGAAAGCAGAGGGAGAAGTATATGGACGGGCTGATGAGGGCGACGGGAAGACAACTCAAACCAGCACAGATGTTACAAGTAACTAGGGACCGTGAACGGTGGCGGTCCATGGTTGCCGAAGTCCAAGAGGATATGGCACGACGGTAAGGTAAGGTAAGAAGGTAGCATCTTATTAACTTCATTGGCTATACTTATTAAGATTAATGATCAATTTTATAGGTAAACCAGTAAGGCACATAAACTTAACTAGAAAAAAAAACAATCTACTTTATAATGGTAGAAAGTGTTTCAATTCTACGGCCCTTAATATTGACAATTATTGAAGAATTAGCATAGTTTGTGCTTCATATTTCCGTATAATCAAATATACATTATGATATACTTTCTCATGTCTAGGTAGGCATACTAAGTCATGGCATTAAATCAACAATCAGTATTTACACACATTCAATCAAATAAATTAATCACATCGCCATAAAAGCTCAGCAGGGGTTTGTTGTAATCTGTCACGGCGTCAGGATCCCAGGAGCAAACGTGAAGCGTCGATGCTCTCAAGCAATGTCCGACGTGTACATTTCAATTTTCTTTTCCTGTTCGTAAAGCGGAACTGG
>NC_134817.1:28039696-28044696 GCF_046742065.1 Oratosquilla oratoria | reverse complement strand
TATACACATGGGTTCTGGGTCAAAATCCCGACTACCAAAATCCCGACACATAAAGTTTACGTCTTATATTTTCTTAAACGATATTGGTGGATAGTCAAAGTAATACTGTTTTTTTCTACATTTAATTAAGATATAAAGTCACAAGTGAATGAAAGATCAGATATGAGTGTATAATTAGAAATGAGTCACATGAATTCAAGTTTATATCGAAAAATTCTAGGAGTATGAATAAAGTTAATTAGAGGATAATCCATGACATTTTGATGCCCAAGCACGTACATCGGCTTGGTGATCCGTTCTTAATTTTATATTTATTTTCTTATTATTATTATTTTATTTATTTATTTTAATTTTTATTACTACTTTTTTGAGATGGTTCACCATGGGGTAAGCACCCATTTTAGTTGCCAACTTACTTCTCCTCCTTTTGCAACCTTCCAATTATGCTACAAAGCCCAATATGAGCTCTTACAGTGATGTTCTCCCATCTTCTGTGCCTGTCATGCCTCTCCTACATTCTGAGTCATGTACTGACCACACGACTGGATGAGATAAAGGCGTGATACAAACGACAGTACACATTGCACAAGTGTCTTCATATTGATCCAGGTACATAACTATTTTTAAACCAAATATTAAAATCGTCCGCTTCTTCTGGCAAATAAGGCTTTAAAACTCCCAAAGCTTTCGGAATTCCATGCGGTGGAAGAAACCTCAAGGTAAATAGATGCCGTTACATTGAAATAAAATTTCCATCATTGCTGTAGCGAATTGATAATCCACTTGACTGAATTCTTCACCATAAACACTGTCCTTAAGAGAAAAAAAAAATTGTTGATGCTAGGAAACTCGTTTTTAGAAGACTGAATTGCAGCCAACTCTAAATCTGATATAATGGAAGTGGGTTCAAATCAATTCCATTTTCGTCAGCGTTTATACATGACCTCTTCCCTGTCATCAAAATAAGTGGGAAGACCTTACGATTTGTCTCACAGGTGCGTGAATTGTGAAAAGTTGGAACTGTTATAAAAGTACCATCCATGATCCAATATGAAACCTCTGACAATCTTTGCAAATTTGTGACTAGTGAATGCCAAAATTCGGTCATCTACGGTAGAATCTCTTATCAAAAATAAATCGCCATTTAAGTTTTAGTTTTGGCGGAATATTAATTTCCTCTAGTGACCTTGGTTCCGATGGACGTTCACAATGCCTAATCCGTTCACAGTCCTTGGAGCATTTTTGGAAGGTAGATAGGGTACAATATTTTGAGGAACAGTCTCGGTACTTGATTGAATAATTTGACAAAGACGATCTATTGTTGATTTTGTTTGTATTCTCACCTCATGTGTGATTTTTGCAACACAAGCAGCACAAGGAGCGTTACTGTGATCCATTTTTTTAAGTAAATGATGTCAATTTAAAAGTTTAGTAACTGTTCTGCCTTTGTATTTATCTGATTTGCGAAATTCACAGCACCAGTAATGATATTCGTTTGTTTTTATCATCAAATTTCGGTGTACGTTGATTTTGTCTTTTCCTTTTTGAAAAGGAACTGTTTTACAAGTTCCTTATATTCCAATGAGACGTTTAGAACGAAAAGAGCAACTGCTTATCAGGAGTCAGAAACAGGAATGACGATCTGGACCAGACCTGGTATAATTTGCATACCCATCAGTCGTACACTGGGAGAACTTCGAGATTCCGTCTGACTTGGATATTATTCAAATGTCTCTATTTTCATTGTAACTGAATATTTGTACGATTACAAAGTACAGAAAAACCCTGAAACTACGGACACTGAAGCAACGGAATTCAGTAACTACGGACAAATTCTGGAGGATATAGACTTTGACTGAAATACGAAAATTCCCACGGAAGTGTGGCAACACCGCACCTAGATTAGTAATGATTGTATTAGTATACAGTACAGTATATATGCACTTAGGGGTACATTACTGAAAGTCGCCCCACGAATATTCAATTAAATATTGTATTATACAAGTATTGTATTAAGTCTGGTGCTTCCGCAGACGAACAAGTTCCTATACACAGCAATTCGAGAACCGAAGAAATTAAATAAAACTAAATGGACACGTAATCATGTATTCAATCATGTATTTTTATTTTATGATTACATTATAATTTGCATATACTAGCAATATTTTTATGTTTGTCTTAATATTTTGAGTGCTGTTTTGATCTTCCACGAAGCATCGAATTATTACATATATAGAACACTTACTTGAAATTTATAGATAACGCCGAAAATATCTAAAGGTTCATCTCAGGAGTTTAATATAGATTTTAGGTCCATTTCAGTCCCTTTCGAACTTTGTTACTCACTTTATTATAATTCATATCTATTAATTTATTCATTTATTTATCATTATTATAATTTTTTTCGTATCCGACCTTGATATGGACCAAAAGGTCTCCTGTCGATATGCTCCGCCTTTGTAATCCTTTGTAAATATAATTTATGCGTGTGTGTACGCACGCACGCGCGCGTGGACTTGCATATCTATGGTTATTAATTCTTTTTATATTTACATCCATATTCATACCAATTGGGTCAATTGCTGAGTGAGGTGTCACCTCACGACCTCAGCCCTAACAGAGACTCAAGTCGAACGCTTCCCTTGAAAGTGAGTCTTCTCAAGGGAGTTGAGGGAGTTGAGGGAGTAGGAGTGTAATTTCTTCTATCAGGAGGCGAGATGTTGACCCTTCCTCTCATATTCTACTCCCTCGGGGTTATAAAGCATGTCTTCGATTATGGCAATCTCTGGTGGGGAAATCTGACACAGGTACGATGTTCAGACTTACGTGTTGTACGTGTATGTGTGTGTAGTTGTGTGTTATATACACTTATATCTTCTTACCTTTACAGTATTTTCAGTCTTGCATTTATGTATTCATATTTATATCTACATCTATATCTATGCTTATATTCATATTCGTTCATGTATTTTTCTATTTATATTTACACTCATATTTGTATTCATAGTTATATACCTACATTCACACACACACGCACACATACATACACACACACACACACACACACACACACACACACACACACACACACACACACATATATATATATATATATATATATGTATATATGTGTGTGTGTATATATATATACATATATATATATATATATATATATTGAATCTATTTGCATTTATGTTCATAAATACATCCACACTAATATTTCTATTTACATCTATATATCTTTTTATATATATACATTAATTTTCATATTTATATTCATGCTTACATCTAGATCGATATTTGTACAATTTCAATATTTACTTTCTGATTCACGGTTACAATTACATTTATACTAATACTTGTGCTTATATATGTGATTATATGCATGTGTAATTATATACACATATGCTTATATATATTCATGAATATATATCTGTCTTTAGATTCAGGAAGGAAACAAGCAAGAACTGGTTTATCAACAAAGTGGTTAACGAATGGAATAGAGTTAGTATTCATGTAGTTAGCGATGGAATTATTGGTTATTTTAAGAGGTTAGATAACCTTGTGGATGAGGATGATTGGTGGTAATGGACATGGAACTAAATAGTGTAGGCCTTATGGTCTCTTCCAGTCTTCTTCATTCCTATGTTCTAAACATTATATTGATTGAAAGTTGGTTATCTTTCTCTCCCATGAAGAAAAGAACGAGAGTATAGAACTCTGCTTTCGCTCAGGTGCCAACGTGAGGACACGAATTTCTGATCAATTTATTTTGTGACAGGAAAGAGATTGAAGAAGGGATTGTGGGCGAGGTACAGGGTTCTCATTTCTGGGGATTTTGTCCCTGGATTAGGATTTTTTATGCATTTAGGTTCAATCTGGGGATTTTTTTCAGTAGTTACTGCAGTGTATTGTTTAATGATAAACAGTAAACTTCTGAAATACTTTACAACAATAATTTTCACATTATTTACTTTATTCGTTTATCTTATTGATTTATTCTTGTACTGTAACTACATCTGTGTCAACGTTTTTAAACTCTGAACTTTTTGTCCTATCTAGGGATTTTTCAGGACGAGTCTAGGGAATTATTGATCTGTCTTTGTGGAAGCCCTGGTGAGGTGGTGGCGACCGAGAAATAGAGATAGAGATAGAGACAGAGAGAGAAAGCAATCGAGGAAAATTGAAGTTGAAAATTTTAACAATCGGAAGAGCCAGAGTATTTTAAATTTTCTTGTCATTATGAGTTCCCAATGTCTTTTAGAAATTGACTTCTCCCCCTTCTCCTTTCAGCAGAAATCCATTTTCCGAAAGCTGGAAAGTTTACGAATTTTTTTTTTACTAATTCGTTTGCTGTCGTTTTTAGCAGAATATGATTAAAAGAAAATATCCTCCTACGTTTCACGAACATACATACATACGTATATATATATATATATATATATATATATGTATATATATATATATATATGTATATATATATATATATATATATATATATATATATATATATATATATATATATAGAGGTGGCAGTCATGGGGCCTCTTGGCGTCTTGAGCAGCAGGTTCGAATCCTTGCGCGACTGTCATAAAAAAAAAAAATTATCTGATTGATGTCACTGTTCACTAGCGAATTTCTCATATATATATATATATATATATATGATATATACATATACATGCATATATATATATACATACCTATATACTATATATATATATATATATATATACAGTATATATACACATATGCATAGATACATATATATACATATATGCATACATATACATTGGCATACATTATTTTCATACATACTGTATATGCATAAACAAACCAATATACATACATACATATCTTTGATAATTATAATGATAATAATAATAAATTGAATAAAGTAAAGTTGAATATTTTCTATTTCGATGATAGCAAGGCTTTCCGCAACAACCACCTCTATGCGGGCGCGAACCTGGTACCCTTCGCGAATCACAACACTCAAC
>NC_134817.1:28027196-28034696 GCF_046742065.1 Oratosquilla oratoria | reverse complement strand
GACGAGGGATTCAGAACCGGAGAAAAGGATTGTTGAGCAAAGGCGTACGCGTTCTCCACGATAACGCTCGACCCCACGTTGCCCCCAGTGTCTCGCAGTACCAGTTAGCTTTACATTGTGGTCCCCGAAGCCATGAAGTCGACGACGAAGGGAATGATGAAATTCGACGCTTCCTCAACGATATGGCGGCGAGCTGGTATAACATGTGCATACAAAAACTGTCACAGCAGTGCCTACAATAATGCATCGACCGAAATGGCGATTATGTAGAAAAATAGATAAATGTTCAAGCTTTAAAAGGATGTAAACATTTTTGACAATAAATGCTTCTGTGATTTCTAAATATTTTTGGAGATTTTACCTTTTGGATTACCCTCGTATATACATATACATACATGTATATGTATATATATATGTATATATATATATATATATATGTATATATATATATATACATATATACATATATAAATATATATATATACATATATATATTTATATATATATATCTATATATATATACATATATATACATATATATATATATACATATATAGATATATATATGTGTGTGTGTGTTTATGTGTGTGTGTGTGTGTGTGTGTGTGTGTGTGTGTGTGTGTGTGTGTGTGTGTGTGTGTAATGTGTGTATATATATATATATATGTATATATATATATATATATATATATATATATATAAACATGAAAACATAAGAATGGAGGAAACTGCAAGAGATCTTAAGGCCTAAGCTAGGCAGTTCCATGTCCATTACCACCTATCATCTCCATCCATAAAGTTGTCTATCCATTTCTTTAAACAACCAATAGTTTCAGCGCTCACTACATACAGGTATGTATATATATATATATATATATATATATATATATATATATATACATATACATATACATATACATATACATATGTGAGAGAATGTGGGTGGGGAAGGGCAAACGAAGATGTGTTAGGAATAGTTTATTGCCCTAACGTTGCGACCAACTTGGTCTTCTTCAGAAGAAGACCAAGTTGGTCGCAACGTTAGGGCAATAAACTCTATTCCTAACACATCTTCGTTTGCCCTTCCCCACCCACATTCTCTCTCATTTGTCTGAAATAATCTTATATATATATATATATATATATATATATATATATATATACATATATTTATATATACATATATATATATATATATACATATATATACATATGTAAATATGTGTATATATATATATTTGTATATATATATATAAATATACATAAATATATATATATAAACACACATACATACATAAGGCGCCCAGTGTGGCTGCTGACATTCCAGGAAACACAATTGACAATGCATAACATTGCTGACGGCGAATCATTGCATTATGCTCATTATATCTTATTAATATATTTCTGGAATAAAAGTTGTGTGTTTATTCAAAGCTAAATTTTCCTGTAATATGTTAGGATAATGTATGCATTTGGCTTGTTGATATGTATTAAAACGTATTTCAAGTTTTTACAGTTCCAACACCAAAACAAAATTATGTGTTTGTACTTTATAAACAAAAGTCAAAATGGAAAACAAGACTCTTATCCTGGCCGCATTCCTTCTCCACATTACCAATTCTCAGAATTTGCTGCATGCAACATTAATGTCTCATCATAATTCGCTCCCAAAAAATAGTCTAATTTTCATATATAACGCGACTAATAACCGACCGTGGCTTGTGCGTTCATTACATGTTAGTAAACTGCCAATTAAAGTTGTCAGTTTCAGACACCTGTATGATTATTGACAGCCGCAGTCATCGCTTTCAAAATTTCGTGAAGAGTAAGCTACACATTCTGCAGCAGCCAGACAGGTAAAAACGAACCTGCCGTTTGATTCATCTACCAACTGTTCGTTCGAGGGAAGAAATAAACCCTATCGACTCTAGCTTGAATCCCCGGGCAAACCTCCATTGTTTACACATATACGATGACTAGCACATGCCGATGTTTCACTGTACATTACCTATCTATGGAATATATGTATTTATATATACATATATATATATATATATATATATATATATATATGCATACACACACACACATATTAGTATATGTATATATATATATATACATATATATATACATATATATACATATATATATACATACATATATATAATGTATATATATATATATACATATATATATATATATATATATTATATATATATATATATTTAAAGAGAGAGGGAGAGGTAGCGAGCCCCTCTGAGGAGAGTGATGGAGTCATGTGGCAGCAGTGCGGTCTCAGCCGCGTCTTAAGTCTCAAGTTAAGATCGACAGAGTATAGTTACTTCAGCACAAACTTGAATTTCATCGAGTTGAACGGAACCAGCATTTCATATTTATTACAACCGATGGAGTATCAACAGGTCTCGTCATGTCATCCCTAATTTCCACAAATTTGATAACCAAACTCATTATTCTTGGTTTTGTATGCTAGATGATTCGGCGTTTCAAAAACTACAAGAGCAAATTCCGAGGAGGACCCTCTGCGTCACGGTTGGCCACGTCACGGAAAATGTTTTGTTGACGTCATTTTCGTCATGGAGCCTGTAGACAAGTACTCTGTTCCGTGCGAGCGTCTCAGGACTCTCTCTAACCACACATCTCCTCGTACATCGCATTTCCGAAGATAATCCTCTTTTCCCCCACTATCGTCGAGCTTTCTACACACGTAATCCCGTTTCTACCAAGATGCTTATGATGCTCTTCCGGTTTGCAATTACCCCCTGCAGACTCAGAAACGCAGTCTACGCTTTCAAGAAACATTTATGTCTTTAACCAAACCCCCTTGTTTTATTCTCACAAATGTTTGGGGATGTGAACGTAACGTGTACTTTGATTGACATACCTTATGTGTAAGTATCATATAATTAGCGTCATTTTTTTCTCTGTATTTTTTCTTAAGTTCCTGGTTGAGGGCATCTGTCTTGCTACGTTTTTTTTATCATATTTCGTGTTGTTTGGGCTCCTGATTTCGCCACATGATTAGCTTCATCTCTGTCGAGTTTATTTATCTTTACAAGGTTGCATTCCACCATTCTGCGTACTTACACTTTCTGAAAAGAAAGGAAAGTTTTTATAAATTTATGAGCTTAAGTTTAACTAAATTATGGTAATCATAAACAACTAAACTTAATTTCGTAAATATCTTATAGTGATGTCATTGGGCGTGGCTTTATATAGTCAAAACATATATTCCGAGTTATATCTATGTAAATGAATCATTTCAATTAATTTCAAAAAGACAAAAAGGCAGCAACCTATGGCATGAAGTAATGTATTTTCGGTTTCAGCGGCCATATTGGACGCCATTTTGTTTTCATTAAAATCCTCAAAGGTGATCCGATCGCATCTCTCAGGTTTTTGACGTGTATTATTACCCAAAACAACCAAATAATTCTTATTCATCACAAAGTCCAGGTTAATTGAAAATCCTCCCCAGATGTATTGAGAGCCCCCAAGTACGTCCGACTACAGACCATCAGACATATATCTTTATAGAAACTCACTTGCAAGACAACGAATCTGCAATGCCACAAACGCTCGGGTATAAGACATAAACGACAAAACCAAACTCCACAGGTTCTTAGGTTGGCTTTGTCAACTACTTAATCTCGAACCTTATTTCTTGTCGTACTCTCCAGTGACATATCAATAAAAGAAATATATCAGTCTAAAGTAGCAAAGAACATGAATGAAATCAACATCAGGAAATTTGAAATAAGTGAGAAGGTGAGAAAAGGGAGATTTTTACTAATTCATGAGAAAATATAATATTGGCAAAATGAGCATGTTTCCACACGGGAGTGGGTCATAACTAGCCTCAGAGAAATCCATACCAAAAGAGAAATAATATATTCAATATTAGTAGATGAAAATTTTTAGTATTTATAATGTTATAGATAAAAGATAAGACCACAGACTGGTAACTTGTATACCTAGATTCAATTCCAACACTGACAAAAACAAACTAATCTTCAAGAACAATTTACATATGAAAATATAAAATGTAAGGAAATCCACGATCTTAGACTTAGTAATAACGAAGACGTTAAGAATATGAACTGTAACTGATGCAATGTTCAGGAATTTGTGCGAAAAGTAGAATTCAGACAACTTAATAACGAAAGCATGCGTTCCATAGTGAACCCCCGTGCACAAGAGCCTTATAGTGTCTGCTGACATAAACGAGAATATTGTCTTCGGTGACGGCCTCATCGCCTTTGGCTGCTGAAGACAAACCAACAATCAAAGAAAACAAAGCCTTACCATAAGCTGGAATAAAATCAAACGAACAGAGATGAAAGGTCATATCAGTTAAACATAAGTACAGTACATAAGAACTGAGGAGACTGCAAGAGACCATATGGGTTATACTAGGTAGTTCCTTGTCCCTTACCACCTGTCAGCCCTATCCATAAAGTTATCTCTTCTTCTCTTAAAGCAACCAATTACCTCAGCGCTCACATCATGTTACTAGACTGAAAAAAGAACGAGGTAGCAGCCACACAGAAGAATTTAATAGAAGTCAAGGGAGACACCAAGTAGCTCCTTTGAAGGAAAGAAATGAAAACATCATTAGATGCATAGAAAATATAGAGTAAGGGTGGAAGGATTCCACCAGGAGATCTATTACTCAAATACTTCATTTCAGTTACTGTATCTGAAGGCGTTACCTGACTACTAGAGTAAAGTATTCAGTAAAGTAACATTCACATTTAAAAATACGAATAGGGGGGGAATAAACGTGTACTGTAGACTGGCCTACAACGGACGTAATGCACTGCCATACAAAAGTAATTCTAATTCGATTTAAGGTCGCGAACTCCCCTTATCAGGAGGCTAAGACAGTGCCCCTTCCAGAGGACTTTGTACAGTGGAATTCAATGAACCATGCCGTTGGTCCAACTCGCTAGCGGCAGAGTTTTGAACTGCTGTCACCTCGACCTCCGCCGCAAGTAGCGACGCTCTAACCCGCCCGGACATTCTACTTTTACAATAATTTACAATGGAAAATCATATCAATAGAAGACCTAAATCCAGACTGAGGCTCACAAAAATATATAGACCAAAAACCAGTAAAATTTTATCATAGTCGTTTTAATGAAAAACAGAAAAATAATTAAGTTAGTGAAAAACTACGGAATGAAATTAGCTTATAGACTGTGACCTTGGACTCAGTAGAACAAATGGGAGTTGTAAACTAAAAACTAAACCAAACTTTGGGAAGATGAATAATTAGGTTTCCACCAACCATCTACGTGAATGATACAACGACTATATAAACACAGGACTAAAGATAAATAAACAAACAGAAATAAACAAAGTAAGATAAGAAATAAATATAATAAAACAAGATAATCAGATCTCACCAAAGTTTTTTTTATAGTTTACATGTAGTGAATTTTCAAAAAAATCAGATAAAAAGAAAAAAAAATCGACCATTACCTAGGAACGCAGTATATGAATCACTTTTAAGTCTATTGATAATTAAGTTCCTATCTCAGAAACAGCAGTGGAATTCAAGTAAATACTCAGGGATCTCAACAAAGACATCTCAAAGTTGGTTTAAAGCTGAGTACGAGTAAAACAAAAATATAATTTACTTTAAACTTTTTTGTAAAGTAATTATGGTAGACGACGGAGTTCTTGAAAAAGTTGAAGAGTATAATCATTTATGCCAAGTGCTGAAGTTATGGAAAGATCTTGAAAGTTGGATGAAAATTAAATTCATAAATGGTTGAAAATGTTTATATGGTGAGATAGGCGACATCAACATAAACATAAAAAAACAATGTTTACAATCACTGTCTACTTCCAGCTCTAATCTAAGAGTATGAAATATGGAACCTGACGAAATCAATGGAGAAGAAAAAAGGCTAACAAACACACAGAAGCTGAGAGATCAGCGTTACAAATAACACTGACAATGATACATTTTTATTTATTTATTATTTATTTATTTATCTATAATTCTTTTACAGTCAATGACGGCAGAACCTCCCACCCCTTAACACTCCACCACAATGGTAGCCCTCAAACATACCACCCAACCAATACCTCCACGCCCAGGTGCCTGATATACCATACCAGTACCCGGAACAAGTCTCCGGAACTCTCAGACGTGTCCGGGGTCCACCTAACATGCCTGACCTCCCTTGACACTCGTCTGTGCCTTCATGAACTCCGTCCGTTGGGAGAACCCAGCCGAAACCCAAACTTGTGTTCCGGGGGCGTCATTAGCATTAACTTTTCTCCCGGAATTTAATGTTTTTCCTCCCGGACTCCGGATCGAGTAACTCCTGATTACCATCCACTTGACCTCGGAGACCCTTTCTCGGTGACCTGATCATTATTCATGTAGTTTCTAAGAAATCCCTCAAGCCTGCGTGGTCGGCAGCCGACCCTTGCCATAATGTTATCAGGTTTGTGTGCGCATTCGTACAAATAAAACAGGCTATTGTTAATGGACAAATTAAGGTTTAAGAAGGATATAGACTTGAAATGGTTTTCCAACAGAGTGGTTGACGAATGGAATAGACTTGGTAACCATGTAGTAAACGCTGAAGCAATTGGTTGTTTTGAGAAAAGATTAGGAAACTTTATGAATAGGGATGACAGGTAGTAAGGAACATGGAACTGTCTAGTGTAGGCCTTAAGGTCTCTTGCAGTCTCCTCCATTTACGTTCTTATGACAATGTATGTCTGTGTGTATAGATAGAGATAGATAGGTAGATAGATAGATAGATAGAGAGAGAGAGAGAAGAGAGGGGGGAGGCATAATGAAAGACAAGAAAGGCAGGGCGGCAGACTGACAGAAGACTCCAAAGGCGAAAAACAAATCAAACAAACAAATCGAGGAAGGTAATGGGATACGTGTGTTTTTGACGTCGAACCAAAGTAATGGAAATTTACGGAAGGAGGGAAGGAACTCCACGTGACGTTTACGGATTTACACAATTCGCGTTTTATTGTGAACAGGAACACAATACACAAAGTGTTGGATTTGGAAAGCGAAAGGACGTGCTGAGGGTTGTGAGTAGTTTGTGTGTGTTGTAGCCCATGTGCGTAAAACCTTGTTGACGCGGGGCTAGTTTAGTAGCCGCTAGTGCTAGCGGCTACTAAACTACTCCTCTACTTGCCCAATGTTAACAGCAAATTAGTGAACTTGCCTCAAAACCATCCTAGTGTCGACACTTACTTGCCGGTCAAGTTAACTTGCAACTAGCACGAACGGCTACCAAACTAACCCCGTGTCAACGAGACAACGTTAAAGCCCTGTTCACACCAGCGCTTTGAACCGCACGGAAACCGCGGCGGTAACGCATAGTTAAAGGAAAAACTGCGCGGTTGTGTGTGAACGCCTCCATTGACTTGTATTATAATTGAACCGCTAGTGTGAGAGTGTGCCACCGGAAGTATAGGATCAGGATAAAATATAAATAG
>NC_134817.1:27999696-28014696 GCF_046742065.1 Oratosquilla oratoria | reverse complement strand
ATAGAGAGAGAGAGAGAGAGAGAGAGAGAGAGAGAGAGAGCAAAAATTATAATAATGATAATCATTAAAAATCTATTTGCTTATTTCCTGTGGGTACTCCTTGACCAGTCTGGAAGAGAAGGACGCGCTTGGTGGACAGAAGGGCAGATGGAGAAGGAGGTGGAAGGCGGAGACGAATGATGGAGCGAACGGGTCTGATGAAGCAGGAATGGCGTTAAAGCCTACTTAAGCCACGGACGGATTTGTCTGATGCAGGAGGAATGAAATGATTCATCAGCACGGTGGTGAAGACATACGACCAAAGGGAAATTAATGTTTAATAGAACAGATAAACAGTTGCTGCAGGTATGAGGAAGAGGAAAGAAATGGAGCGTCTTCCTTTTTCTTATTTTACCGCCCACTTGCCGACGTGAGTCGACTTGGCAGCGTCGCCCACAAAAACATGTGACAACGTCGCGAGCGGGCACTCACAGTACCAGCAGTTGATGAGACAGGTAGCGTGGATTTTAACGTCGAAGCCCACACATATAAAGTAAGTCACGTACATTATACCCATAAATTAGTCTCGGTGGTTGTGGCCGGCAGTGGCAGCGTGGCCGGAGAGAGACGGAGAGACAGAGACAGGGAGAGACAGAGGTGACAGTGAGAGACAGTGAAAGAGAGAGACAGAGAGAGTAAGAGACAGTGACAGAGAGAAAGAGAAGGACAGAGAGGCAGACAGACAGACAGACAGAGAGAGCGAGAGAGACGGGGGGGTGAAGTGGTTTGGTTGATCCAGAGAGCGAGTGAGGAGTCACTCGACCACACAATGTGCAGGAGGAGGCTCCTGCTCTCCCCAACGCGAGTCGATGCCTCCGCCCAAGGAGAAGGAAGGAAGGAAGGAAGGAAGGGTGAGAGCAATCGGAACGGGTGAGGAACAGTTGGAATGGCCTTGGAATCAAACAGAAGCTGCCGAGCGACCGGTTACGAAGGCAATAAGAGAGGAGAAGCGTAGGAGGAGAGGGGTGAGGGGAGAAGGGAGGAAGTGGGAGCATTTTGAACGTTTAGGTAATAGACAAGAGAGGATCTTAGCCATTTATGAGCCCGAGGAGTTATCATCATCACCACCACCATCACCATCATCATCATCATCATCATCATCATTACCAACATCACCACCTTTTGTCTTCTCTCTACTTTGGGATAGAACGGAAAGGAGAAAGCCAAGCTGGGTCGAGATGCTCAAGGACCGAATGAATCTTCAGTCTGTCGTTTACCAGCGTTTCTATCCTTGTTGACAATCTCGTGTCGTCGTCCAACGTTTTCTTAAATTTCATTTGCTAGATTAGTCAGCCGAGGGTATCTATAGTTTGGCTAATAGTCTTCTTTTCTGTAGGATGTTTGGAGACATGAATGACAGATGTATTGGTGTGTTTTTCGCATAGAATTTGGTGTAGAGTCTACTGTATGTGGGGGTAAACTACAAAGTAGGTAGTTGCTGAGGAATGTTGTGGAAATTGGGTAGGCTAATAGTAACAATCAAGTAAGTGCGAAAACAATTAGCTGTTTTAAGGGAGGATTAGGAAACTTTGTGGATAGGGATGACAAGTGGTAAGGGACATGGAACTGCCTAGTGTAGGGTTTACGGTCTCTTGCAGTCTCCTCCATTCTTATGTTTCTCATGTGTGATACAGCGAAGAAAGTTTGTTTTTTTCGCAAATGGGAGGTTGGCTGACGGCGCCGAAATTTTTTATAAGTCTAGCTCTGTTTGCACCCACTAAAACAAAGGAAATGGTGAGATGAATACGCATAGCATGACATCAAAGGCACACACAAAGACAAAGAATAAGACTGAAATTTAAAATTTTAAATGTAGAGATTGATTACATAAGAGGGAACTAAAAATAATAAATAAATAGATAAATAAAAAAAAATAAATAAAAAAAAAATTTTTTTTAGGCGAAAGCGGACTGGGATAGATAAGACACATGATATATCTTATTAGAGGTACTCAAAAGAATGAACATAGATACCCAAGATGGGAAAAGCCGCAATAAAGCCAAAGCACAGTTTAATAAAGAATGCAGAGGAGCGAGGGTGGAAAGGGAAATGTCTCAGAGTACATTTAAAAATACAAGACAAGCCAAGCAGACAAAGTTACAAAAAAAAAAATTAATGTACTCTAATTAAACCCGAGGACACATAAAAAACATGCTAAAAAGAGAAAAGAGCAAAATAGTTTGTAGGCTTATATGAATTAATTATGTTGAAAAAGACGACCACACACACACAAAAAGTGACAAATTCTCTCATTAAAATGAAAAAAATATTCATTTTATTAAACTGTACACACACTCACTCACACACACACACACACACACACACACACACACACACACACAAACACACGCACACACACACACGCACACGCACACACACAAACAAACAAACACACACAAAAGTGACCTAATCTCTCATTAAAAGAGAAAAAACATACACTTCATTAAATTGTACATACAAACACACAAGTGATCCTAACCTCTCATCAAAAGAGAAAAACATACACTTTATCAAGTTGTACACACACACACACACACACACACACACACACACACACACACAAACACACACCTGGATAAGGAAATGATCAAGAAAATATTACAAACACTGATAAGGCCAAAACTGGAATATGGTCATCCAGTACAAAAAAATATATATATATATAAGAAAATTAGAAAAAATACGAAGAGCAACGACAAAGTTGGTCCCAACAAAGACTGGCCAAACTCCTGTAATTGCCAACCCTGGAACAAAGAAGAGAACGAGGGGATGTACTAACCATCTATAGAATTATGAAAGGAAAAGAATGCCTTGATAGAGAGGACGTATTAAAGCGGGACAGAGGAAAAACAAGAGGTCATGTAATGAAACTCAAAAAGGATAACTACAGAAGAGACTGAAAAAGAACGCCTTCCCACACAGAGTGATAGATATATGGAACAAATTGGATGAAGAAATAGTGTGTGCAAACACAATACAAGAATTTAAGAACAAACTTGATCTTGCGAGATACAAAAACGGGTCACCACGAGCATAGCTCCCCTTCCCGTATAACACAACTAGTTAAATATAACTAGGTAAATATACACACACATACACACACACACACACACAAACAAACACACAGACTGAAGTGACCTAACCTCTCATTAAAAGAGAAAAAATACACACTTTATTAAATTGCACACAAACATACAGATGTGACCTAACATCTCATCAAAGAAAAAAAACATACAATTCATTAAGTGATATCTTTCATAAGGGTTTTCCACTGTAAAGGATCTACAAACGGGAGGAAACAGCCGACGAGGCAGAAATAATGGAACAATTAATCTTAATGAAGACGAAACTGGTTTACCAATAGAGTGGTTAACGAATGGAATAGATTTAGCAACCATGTAGTGAGCGCTGAAACTGTTGGTTGTTTTAAGAGAATGTTAAGTAACTTTATGAATGAGGTTTATAGGTAATAAGGGATATGGAACTGCCTAGTGTGTGTCTTATGACCTCTTGTAGTCTCCTGAATTATGTTCTTTTGAAATATGGAGGTTCCATTGTATGGACAAGAGAAATGACAGTGGTAAATTTCACACTCAATGAAAAAGGTGTAATAAGGAAGACCCATCATACTATAAACCAATGTCACTCATATCCGAGTGGCGCCACGGGAGAACTCTCCAAGCGTCATAAAAAAAGAAAAAAATCGCCCTTATATCTCATATATTTACATAGAAACCCTTTCCTCAACCCCACATCGCTCACATGGTGGTTCTACATAGATATACCAGTTTTAATATTGGTTAATTTTAGGAGAAATTTCTGGCATTAGACAAAATAAATGATAATAGTAATAATAATAGTAATAATAATAATAATTAATAATAATAATAATAATAATAATGATAATGATAATAATAATGATAATAATGATAATAATAATAATGATAATAATAATAATAAAAATAATAATAATAATGATAATAACGATGATGATAATAATGATAATAATGATAATAATAACAACAATAATGATAATTATAATAATAATAACATAATAATAATAATGATAATAATAATGATAATGATAATAATAATAGTAATAATAATAATAAAATAATAATAATAATAATAATAATAATAATAATGATAGTAGTAATGATAGTAATAATAATAATCATAATAATAACCATAATAATAATAATAATAATAATAGTAATAATAGTAATAATAATAATAATAATAATAATAATAATAATGATAATAATAATAGTAATGATAATAATAATAATAACGATGATAATAATAATAATAATAATGATAATAATAATAATAATAATGATAATAATAATAATAATCACGAGGTCCTAGTTATTACAATCTGTATCTCAGTCTCCTCGCCAGCTTCGGACCTCCCCTCTCCGGAGCTGGCGAGGTGACTGAGATACAGATTGTAATAATTAGGACCTCGTGATCGATAGTACCCGCTAGTAACCAAGACCTCCCTTTTAGGGGAGGTCCGGAGCTGGCGAGGAGACTGAAATAATAATAATCATAATAATAATGGCGTTTGGAGCGTTCTCCCCCGCCAATACACAAGTGTGGTTGGAAATGTGTTAAGGAAAATGGTCTGACTGAAGCAGATGGAACATCTAGTGAATTTCCAAGTTATATCAGATGAATAATGTTAAATCCGTACGGAAAATCATGTATTCAGTTCATTTCTGCTACAACAGCTCTTTTACAGAAATTATACAAGAGAGGACTCAATGACTGTGTGCATTTGAATCTATAAAAGCCTTTTGATGTTACTGGAGGAGATTACTACATATATAAGAGAGGATGAAAGGCGTCAATAGAAAAATGCTACAACAAATTATACACTTTTTAGTATAATGAGTATGCGGAAGCTTAGATGTAGGTAGAAAAACAAAAAAAACGGGACAAGTGTGTTACTTCCTGGACGCTAAGAGATGGTAAGCTTAAAAGAGGAAGAAGAAATAGAAGGTAAAGGATAAGATAAAGAAGTTTGCATGAGTGAAGTGGCAGAGGTTGGCACAGTCGCACCACTGGCTCATGGAGGAGGCCTGTGGTTAGCAGTGAATTCGAAATAGCTAATTGAAAATGTTAATGAGAGGAGTACCAGTCGCGTTCCTGTGGTCCATCATTCTTTATAAACTTTGCGAAAATGCACTCCATTGAACTGGAGTTACAAATGTGTTTATTCGCAACAAAGAGGCGCTTTTGTCAGCCAATCAGCAGCATACTACGCAGGGCGGGCAAATGTATTTTCGCCAAATTAAAAAAAAAAAAAAGAGAGAGATAGATAGATAGATAGATAGAGAGAGAGAGAGAGAGAGAAACAGACTGAGTGGAAGCGGCAAAGAGTTGCACGAAAAAAAAAATATTTGCACATGATACGAAAAGCGTCCGTTTGGCAAAATCCTCCAGGGGATCTAAACGGAACGTGCGAATGGTGCCAAAAACGGTCAGACGGTGTTCAACACCAGAAATTGGAGTAATTCAGGTCTGCAGGAGAGTCGTCAGGGAATGAAATGAGTGTACACGATAGAAGAAGTTGTAATAAAGAATTCGGTCAATGAGATGAGGTTGGTGGGGAAGGGAAGGGGTCTGTATACATTCAGTAATGAAAACTCCAGACTCAGTCTGCCGCCAGACGATTTTATTCATCTCTGTGGTCCCCTTCCGTACCGGGTGACATCCTTTCACTGAACATAAGAACAAAATATTGAAGGAGACCACCAGAGACCATAAGGCCTACACTAGGCAGTTCCATGTTCCTTACCCCCTATCATCCCTATCCATAAAGTTATCTAACCTTCTCTTAAAGCAACCGATTGTTTCAGCGTTCACTACGGGGTTACTAAGTCTCTTTCGTTCGTTATATATGGCTACCACCAGATTATTTCATTCAGCCGTGGATAACCCTTCCGAACAGCGCAGAGGCAAGACTCATTATACATGGTGAGCCAACGCGAAACTCGCCTTTACGCATTTAATCGAGGACATGATGAGAATACCAATAACCCAATACCTTAAGCGGGTTCTCAATACTCTCCCTGCTACTGACGACTTGTACACATATTATGGCTGCCGCCGGGCAATTCTGTTCAGCCGAGGGAAAGCTCCACCCCTTTTACGCGGAAAGAGATATTCTTCAGCAGTTGGAAAACAATTATATATATGTATATACAGTATATATATATATATATATATATATATACATATATATACATATATGAGTGGCAGGGTGGTGAGATAAACACCGAGAATCGTTGAATTTTTATTAACTGACGTTTCGCTCTTAACAGAGCTTCTTCAGAGTGTACAAACATGGTCGGGAAATCAACAATTTTATACCTTACATCATTCCGCGTTTCTACCTTAACCCACCCCCTCCCTCTCTCTCGTACCCTTCAACTCCTGTAGGACCATCCAGCCGGACGTTTTGGACAGCTTAATAAAAGCATCACGATGGTTACAGCAGGGCTGGGATGCTATAAAAGCTGCCTCTACTATTTTTCGTTTTTCTTGTCTAATCCTTGTTTTAATATTTCCACTCCGTCCCAGTTAGGTAAATGTCCGTATTTCTCCGCATGAACCACCAGGGCGTTTGATGTTCGGTGGGCCCTCAGGTCGCTCTTGTGCTCATAAATTATGTCCGCTTGTGTATGCCTCTTCCTGTCTCCCCAAACTAGTTTAAGTCACAGCCACCACATGGGATTCTGTAAACCATGCTGTTGTTATTATGTTCTTTTCTACCCTTACCTCTCACTACTTCACCTATCTTCGTACTGGATGTACTGGCGATCTTCAGCCCTGCTCTGCGGAGTAAATGTCCTAACTCTTCTATGTACTTGGAGTTGGGAACCACAATGAAGCCACCTTCCTTAGTCTCCTTTATCTCATCCTTTCTCTTTTTCATTATTTTAAGCGCTATTTTCTTCAAACTATGGAGTAACCCTTCTGGATATTTAAGTCCTGAGAACACTTTAAAAATGTATTTGACCTCTCTGTCAATATGTTCTTCACTGCATACCCGGAACGCTCTGAGAAAAAATCCAATTATTACTCCTCTCTTTATCCTTTCACTATGTGCCGAAAAGTAGTGAATGAGGTCATTTTTGTTTGTTGCTTTTCTGTGAACCGAGAAACCCACCGTGCCGTTATCCTTCCTCATTGCCCCGGAGAAAACCAATTTCAACACCAAACTTAATAGGCTGAACATGGTAGACAGGGATATTCGGTTCACAGTGGAACACGAGGTGGATCAAAAGTTACCTTTCTTGGATGTAGTAATTTGGATATATATATATTATATAAAACCATCCCAATCCCACGCAATAGGAAATGAGAAACCCCTGGTAGAGCATAGTCCTGTCCGTTGCAACAAGCCTTGTTTTGTTTTGTTTTGTTTTTTCCGATGTTTGGGCCACCTCCCCGCCTAGCTGTCGGGAGCCAACGCGGCATAACCCGACGAGTACCCCTGGAATTGAAATTACGACCACCTGCTCATGAGTTCGACACGGTTCCAAAGAAATGTCACTTGATGGATTCCAAGTTTATGGACAGAGATTTTGAGGACAGCAACGGTGAAGGAAAGAGGGGAAGGACGGGAGGGGTACAACGTCGATCTATTCAAATAAATCAGCAAAATACAAAATTAGTTATAGTCACAATGTCTATGTAGACGTAACCTAGAGGTCCTGAATGTCGATTTTACAAGAAATCAGGGGAGATAAACTTGAGAGTTTTCCAAAATACGGGCATTGAATAATGAAAGAAGTTTTCCGGGAGAGGTGATGCGTACTCAAAAACTGAAAGACAACTTCAGTCCCATGCAACATGAAAGGCTAGGCACAAACGCGCGCGCACACACACACACACACACACACACACACACACACACACACACACACACAATTTAACAATACTACAAACCGGCATTCCAGCTCTGGTGGGTAAGTTGTGTGTTGTGTGTGTTTGTGTGTGTGTGTGTGTGTGTGTGTGTGTGTGTGTGTGTGTGTGTGTGTGTGTGTGTGTGTGTGTGTGTGTGTGTGTGTGTGTGTGTGTGTGCACGTGCGCGCACGTGTGTAAGGTCACACCATCACCCATAGATCAGGCCTTACATGAACTCTGAGCTCTCATCTGGGAGGGTAAAAGTTGTAGACTCACGAGCCTAACAGGTGATCCAAGACAGTGGTGAATCAAACACACACACAAACACACACACGCTCGTGCCCTCTATCTCCGAAGAATGGAAGGCGTAGTGTTACTATTATAGGGTAATGGCGTCCTCCCCAGGCGTGGGCCTGAGCGCGCGGGAGATGAAACAGATACTCCTATTGGCCTCGACTAGAGAGAGCAACTACCCTATAAAGCGCAGAGGGCTATGGGGTCCACGGCCGCTTTCTCAAGCGAAGGGTTTTATCTTTCATGAATTTGATCAAGAAAAACTGTAGTCTGAAAGGAACAGAAAGGTTAGAGTGGTATACAGATTTACAAAATAATGTGATGATGGTGATAGTGGTGGTGGTGATGATGAATAGGAAGACTGAGGAGGGTAGGAAGAGGAGAAAGATGGAAAAGAGGAGGAGGATAAAAAAAAAGCCAACCAAATCTAATTTAACCTAAGCTAACCTAATCTAACCTCAACTCCATTTCTGTAACTAGAGGCGCTTAACTTCCCTGTCCGGCTATCACCTGGTGATTACAAAAAAAAAAAAAAAAAAGTGAGAAACCCATGGTAGGGCAAGCCCTGTCAATCGCGGCAAACGGCTTTTTTTTTTTTTTTTTTTAAGGTCGATGTTTGGGTTGCCTCCTCGCCTGGCCAAGGCTGTCGGAGATCAACGCAAGAAGTACACAGCGGTTCCCGGGAATCGAACTCACGACTACCTGTTCATGAGTTCAACACGGTATCCATTGGGCTACTGAGCGACCTTAGCGATTTAATTCAGTCAAAATGAATACACAAGCATCAACCTACAGATGTCTACACTGTGTGCAGGCAGACGAATCACGAGTAGATACTGATATGCAGAGTTCGAAAACAACCACAGGTTACCCTTTGAACTAACGATGAATAAAGAGATAAGCTTGCAGGAAGTTCGCCTCATTCCTGCAAAGTCCGATAAGATAATCATGTACACGCACCCGTGTACGCATATATGTACACACGTACATACTCGCACGCACACACACAAACACAAGCGCACGCACGAATGTGAGCGAAATAAGGAAGAAAAATGGGAGGAGAGTTCGTAGTGTTATTTATAATCATATTTTAATCTATGGCGTAGTCGGTTCCCGAGAGGGGACTTCTCCTGTGGAGATGTGCATTAGGTGGAGTGGTCGCACACGGACAGCGCCGGAGGAAGATGCGAAAGGATACAGATGACAACAGGGAAGTAGCTGTTGACTTAAGCATGTAGATTTAACAACCCAATAATACAAACACAAATGTGGGACAAAACAGGATCATAAGACAACACCTTAAAGCTGATAGACACGTGATACCCATACATGATGGTTGAAAAGTCAATCTCTATTCTCAAAATATTTACTAAAATATGTATATATATATATATATATATATATATATATATACATATATATATGTATATACTGTACATATATATACAGTATATATATATATATATATATATATACATATATATATGTATATACATATATATACAGTATATATATATACATATATATATATATATATGTATATATATACATATATATACATATATATATATATATATATATATATATATATATGCAAGAACTGTAAGTCTTATGATCTGTAGCATACCATTTGACATTTATACCTTTAGAATTACAGTTTGATGTAGTCAATTCTTACACATTTTCTTAAAAGGGAAGGATACATTTTCTGTTGCCTTCTTTACAAACTGGTCAGGAACAATGGAAAGGGATCAATGGGTGCTGTCTTCGAGTTTATCTATAGTCTATTATTTACTTTTGTATACTTTCTCCTTGGCCCATCCCCATAAGAATAACCACATGGGGTTACGATGATAATAATAATGATAGTAATAATAGTAGTAGTAATGATAATAATAATAATGATAATAATAATAATAATAATAATAATAATAATAATAATAATGATAATAATAATAATAATATTTATAATAATCATAATAATGATAATAATAATAAAAGTAATGGTAATGATAATGATGATATATAATGATAATCATATCAATAATAATAATAATGATAGTGATAGTAATGATAATGATAACAATAACAATAATAATAATAATAATAATAGTAATAATAATAACAATAATAATAATAATAATAGTAATAATAATGATAATAAAAATAACAAAACAATAATAATAACAATAATGATAATAACAATAGTAATAATAAAGAGGAAGAATATTCTTGAGCACAGTCTTACATAAGGAGTAACTCACGATCCTTTCCCTATTCCAAATTTATTGGTCAAACAATAATTTGCAACAAATACTGATAATATTTCCAACCACCCTGTAGTACGTTTCTTATTATCGATAGCAAATGGAGTGTCCATTTCAACCTTAAATGAGACGGACATGGTAATATCAGAATCGCCAGAAGACACATTCCATATATTCCAGTCAAAAATTTGTTTCTCAGATATCACTGATAGCTTGAAATCAGCAGCCAATACTTACCTATTTCCTTCTCTAATTAAGATTCAAGAAATAGGCAAGAACTGGTTTACCGATAGAATGATAGAATGGAATAGACCTTGTAACTATGTAGCGAGACCTGAAACTGTTGGTTGTTTTAATAAAAGATGAGATAACTTTATGGATAGGAATGACAGGTGGTAAGAGACATTGAACTACCATGTACAGACCATATGGTCTCTTGCACTCTCCTCTATTCCTATGTTTCTATGGATCTTAAGTCATCTGTTTGTAAAATTAGATGACGCATTGCATCGAATCTGCTCTGAGATTCTGTAAATGGTATGTAATTTGAAGAAACACGAGTCGTGTAGGTTCACTTCGGAACGTGCTTCAGTGTCATCAGGTCCATAGCTCTTTTCTTTTACTCCGAGACTGTGAACACATTCTTACGCACCCTCGAGATACAAAAACATTGAAAACTCGAGAAGAGAACTCCATATAGAAGTTAGCAATGTTCCACTATATATGCTAAGTCTCTTGTTTTAGATATACACAGACCTGGGTTGAATCTCTGGGTTTTAGACCGTATACCCTTACTGCCACTACGCGGGATGTGGGATACGAACCACCTTCTTCTGAACTAGTGGACTATTGAACCAGTGGGACCCCAAACAAAATATTAGTGATATTTAGTGGATGCCTAGAAATTTGATATACGAAGACAGGATTAGACACCTTAACTTACACTCTTTGGAAAGACAAAGAGTGCGGGATGATCTAATAAAGGTATTCAAATTGTTCAAGAGCTTTAACAAGGGTGATACAGATAAGGTCATCATATTAAGGCAGCAGGGCAGGACTAGTTGTAATGGATTTAATTGGACAATTTTTAGGTTTAAGAAGGAAATAGATAACAACTGGTTTACCAACAGAGTGGTTGACGAATGGAATAGACTTAGTAACCATGTAGTGAGCGCTGAAACAACTGGTTGTTTTAAGAGAAGGTTAGATAACTTTATGGATGGGGATGACAGGTGGTAATGGACATGGAGCTCCCTAGTATAGGGATTATGTTCTCTTGCAATCACCTCCATTGTGTTCTTATGTTCTTATTTCATTCCATGTCGAAGTGGTCTCCAAGACGTCGAGGTACAGCAGTACATAAGATTGAGACTCTCTGCTCTGATTGGCCACTTCCAGAGATGGCGACATCGTTCTCTCGGCTTCCGCACCGTTTCCAGTACAAGAATGTTCCAGTAAGAATCATAAACACATATCCCCCGCGTAAACATAAAACTAAAGAAAGAGGGATATGATTGGGGTAACTGTTTAGTCAACTTAGTTACTCATAACTCACTGTATTAGCATATAGTTGAAGCAACAAGTTATTAGGGAAAGACTAACAATACAGGATCTAGTCTACATAACACTGTGGTAAAGTTGTAATACCCTATGAGAGCCTGGTTTTTGGTACTAATTACGTCCAAGAGGGAGAAAAAAGTGTAGGGCTATACAGTCATAAAAAATAACACAGAAGTGATGATATAGACAAAACATGATAAAAATAAAAATACATACAGAACCGATGACCACACACGCTCACACACACACACTCACACACACACACACACACACACACACACACATATATATATATATATATATATATATATACTGTATATATATATATAATATATATATATATATACATACATATATGCAGGCACATATGCATATATATACACATATACACACATATATATATGTATATATTTATATATATATATATATATATGTGTGTGTGTGTGTGTGTGTGTGTGTGTGTGTGTGTGTGTGTGTGTGTGTGTGTGTGTGTGTGCGTTTATTACTGTACACAGTAACAACTGCACTTTTCATTCACTTCAACTCATTTTCTTCCATATATTTATCATTATTATCTCGCATTCCATTTTACTTTGTAACTCAAGTAGTTTTTCCATCGTGATGATTATACGGTCACAATGTTTCAACTATAACAGAGTACCTAACTTTCCATTAGGGACTCTAAATCTACGGTGCTAGAAAGAGTATTGTACAAAGAACATACCCAGTATAGAGTACAGAACTATAATGTGAAGTATAGAGCCACTGGAATAATGTATAACTTTTAGAGTCACGATGATCTTGTGTCTATAATCGTGGAACATTCTATCACGTAACTTATCGCACAATATCCAGATAATCATTTGAACTAAACACAATTACAGTATAGACATTCACAATATCATTAAGTATAAAGTTATTTTCAAATCCTACATATCTCCAATCGCTGTTATTAATAAATGCCCACAGTCGTCAAGTTCCCAGCTAATATCGAAGTGATATCATATCATACAGACAATCAGCGTCTGTCATCAAAACACCACATTTCCACGATTCACTTCATTTCAGTTCTAAACGCTTTTCCAATTAATAACGTAACTAATTACTTTGATAAATTACATTATACATAAAACCACTCTACAATATCATAAATCCTACGATTATACCGACCCAATAAAGACAGCAAACCATAAAAGACGGGTACGTAGTGCAAAACCAGATTTGCTATACCGCTCGACAACACTGCAATTCCCATCAAAACAAAACCTGCAAGCGGCGTTGCTGTACCCCAAGCCGCACGCCACACTGCCCTACTGCACTCCCGAGGCGGCCCACCAATCCCAGCCCCCGCCCCTCGCCTCAGAATCAATCAGAAAAGGCGACCCAATAATACCCGGCACGTTATGATAAGTAAACTGCTGTGTGATAGTCCCCGAGGCGGAGGTGGGGCCCAATCAGCTGTTGCCGCAGGCTTGTGGCGGCGACGTTAGCAGCTAAGTAAGGCTGGTGATCGTTCCTCTTTAAGGAGTCTCTCCTCCGCCTTGTAGCTGTCGACTCTCCTTTCACTCCACACACTCGTCCACCTACTATCATCCCCTCTTGTCGTCCCAGTCTTTAGACACAGTCCTCTCCGCTTCCTCGTCCTCTGCTACCGCATTTCCACTCAGCCGATCTTCCCCCGCCATCGTTCTTCGATCTACCCTTTCGTGTCCCGCCAGTTCGTTTGTTCCTCCATCCCTGTTGTGGTTGTTCGCCTTCTTTACTTCCTGCTCCTGCCTCTCTCTTTCTCTCTCTCTCTCTCTCTCTCTCTCATACCCGACTGCTATGACTACTGCCTTTCACCCACAGCACAGTCTGATTCCAGAGCGATGCCTCATTCTTCCCAAACAAGTATTATGCTGCTCTCCCTCTTCCTTGGCTGGATATTCCAACCTTCCCTCCCTCCACTATACTCTAATCCTCCACCACTCTCCCTCCATTTCTCTCCCTCCTCAACAACATTTCCCCTCATCCCCACCCTCACGTCCACCCTTCTTCCCTCTTTCCTCCCCTTCTTCGCCCTCCCTAGACTGTTATTCTAATTGCCCAAGCCCTTATTTTCCTATCTTTCCACCCCAACATACCTTGCTATCTCCAGGCTCCCCTTTCGGAAAAAATCCTCTCCCGTCCCTACAATTTGCCCCACACCTTGTTTTCATTCTCCTTCTCTTCCCCCTCGTCTCTTAAACCCGGTCGGGCGATTTCATTCGGTTAAGGGAAGGTCCCTTGACGTAGTAAACGGATGAAATCTTTCTCGAAGGGTCCCCTCGGAAATGGCGTCGCCTACTTATACCTCTTCCGGTCCCCGCTCGGTTATTTTATTCATTCGAGACAGAGGCTCTCAACCTGTTTCCTTATGTATCCCATACTTATGGACTGCTATTGCGTAGCTTCCAGGAATCCATGAAACACTACATCTTATTGCTAAACATCCACCAAGAAAAGGCTCTCAACCTGTTTCCTTATGTATCCCGTATTTATGGATTGCTATTGCTTAACCTCCAGGAGATCTTTGAAACACTAAATCTAATCGCTAACTATCCCCACTATTCTTCGGTCTGTGGTCCAATTCTGAGACTATGTGGACCATTAATGGGTTCACGAACCACAAGCTGTGAACCAATCCTAGGATGTAGCTAGAATCTTGTTATACCTTATCTTCTTTCCTGTCCTTTCCTCTCCCTTTCCTTCGCCGCTTGCATTTCACTCCATCCTCTTCCCACTGTCTTCACTTTCCACTTACTCCTCTTCACCATTTCACCAAGACTTTTCCTTTCTCTATCTCTTCCCTTCGTCCTCTTTTCTTCCTCTTTGTGTCTTCCCCCTGCCTCTCCTCAACATCCTGAATGATCCTTCCGCCTACATATTAATCCATCTTTTGACT
>NC_134817.1:27987196-27994696 GCF_046742065.1 Oratosquilla oratoria | reverse complement strand
GCGAAACTGCTACCCCCCCCCACACACACACACACACCATGAGGAGTCTAAGACGGTGCCCCTTACAGAGGACTTTGTATCGTAAAATTTAATGAACAATGCCCTTGGTCCAACTCAATGGCGGCAGGGATGAAACTGCCGTCACTTCGACCTCCGCCGCAAGTAGCGGCGCTCTAACCTGCAAGGGTAGTCTTCACTCTTCCTACAACGTTCAAAGCGAGGAGTCACATTCCTCCATGGATGGGAACATATGTGCGAGACTCTACCAATACGATTTTCAACTGTATTCGATATAGTTATTTTTAACATTTCAAAGATCACCATTCTAATTAACGTTATAGATTACACTGTGTAAATAAAACGACATTAGCGCTTTCAAACTGAGATCAAATACTAAAAATGTAAATATTCTATTTAGAAACTGTACGTCCGATGTTGCCATCACAAAGTCACAACATTTTGCCCTTTCAGTTGTCAGATTATTTACTTCAGTTTCTTTATCATTTCATATCCTTCATGATAAATTCATATTTCATTATGGAGCTATGTCATACTCTTTCATTTCACAAATTGCAAGGTTGATATTCGTATGGCAGCGTAGTTTTAGATCAGTTCGCTTCTGAATTCACATTAGAAAAATTATAAATGGATCAGACATGTAAAAGGAACTGCTGAAAAATATACAAATAATAATAATAATAGTAAAAATAACAACAACAACAACAACAATGATAATAGTAATAATGATGATATTAATAATAATAATAATAATAATAATAATAATAATAATAATAATAATAATAATGATAATAATAATAACAAATAATATTAATAATGAATAATTATAATGAATAATAATAGTAAATAATAATAACATATAGTAATGATAATAGTAATAATAACAATACTAATAATAATAAATAATATTGCAATAATAATGACGCATGTCAAAGGGAAAAGGCACTGAACCTATCTCCTATCTGTTTGCTTACTTAAAAGATAAACCTTCCTACACTCTTTCATGTAAAATTGTATATATATATATACATACATACATACATATACCAAGGCTTTTTCCCCCTTTCAAGGGAGGTAGCCAAAAAGGGAAAGGCATAAAAACACTCCCACCCATTTCATCCCTAAATACACTCCACACCCCTCCCACCCTCCCTCTCATCTGAGCACCTCCTGGATGACGGGTCATCCCTGCACCTATATATATATATATATATATATATATATATATATATATATATATATATATATATATATATGTACATATATATATATGTATATATATATACAGTATATATACATATATATATATATATGTATATACATATGTACACATACACACACACATATATATATACATATGTATATATATATATATATATATGTGTGTGTGTGTGTGTGTGTGTGTATTGTATATATATACTGTATATATATATATACATATATATATGTATATATATACATATATATATACATATATATGTATATATACATATATATACATGTATATATACATTATATATATATATATATATACATGCACACACACACACACACACACACACACATATATATATATATATATATATATATATATATATATATATATGCAAAGTAGACCACTTGGAAAAAAGAAACTAACGAAGCAGAGCGCTTTCGTATATTACATCTTCAGTGCAACAAGTACATAGTAATAGAAATGCATAGATAATATATACATGAAAAAAGGAACAAGGACAGTTTGAATAAGGGTAGCGGACAATTGCCCCCTGGAGGGCGGAAGGTCAATGCCAATACACTAATGATGGTGGGGCGACATCAGGTCACAGTCGCCAGGGTCAATGCTTCCACTAATGATTGTAGGGCGACATAAGGTCATAGTCGCTGGGTTACATTTTACCTGATATTATCTTACTAATTTCTTGACAAATAAAATTATCAAGTTTATATAACCCCTTGTGTAGGTTGGTATTTTGGTCCCTGGTGGTATGAATCAAACTACACTCTATTAAGTTTCTTGCTACTATGTTGTTGGTATAATAGATTGCCTGGGCATTACCCCAATCAACTGGATGATTATTTAATTCGATATGCTTGAATATTCCACTAGAATTGTTGCCATCCCTAACATTTTTCTTGTGTTGTTCAATTCTAATGTTTAAGGGTTTGGCAGTTTGACCTATGTAAAATTGATTACACATTTTGCAAGGAATTTTATAAATGCATCCTTTTTTTAATTTCAATACTATTGTTGATGAGTTTATGTTTTACTGTACTATCATTTTTAAAAACTACCTTTACGTTAAATCTTTTTAATAATTCTGTGATACTTAACAAATTTTCTTGAAATGGTAAAATTAAAACATTATGATAATTAAAAGGTGATTTAGGCTGAGGAGTTAAAAATTATTTCCTTGCAAAATTGTAAGCAATACCAAGGAATTGCTTAGGGTATTTTGATTCTAGCCCAATGTTAAAAACATTTCTGATTTCGTCATCAATAAATTCAGGACTACAAATACGAAAAGCTCTTAGAAACATTGAAGAAAAGACTGTACGTTTAATATTATTTGGATGAGAATAATAATAATGGATATATGAACTTACATTGGTTGGTTTACGATATACTTTAAATTTAAGGCTATTGTCATGACGTAAGATAGTGCAATCTAAGAAAGGTAAGGTACAATTTTTCTCAATTTCTAAAGTAAATTTAATAGAATCAACAAGGGTATTTAATTTAGTTAAAAAATCATGGACGTTTTTATCTTCTGGCCAAAGACATAAAATGTCATCAATATACCTAAGCCAATATACCAATATACCTGAAGATGTAATATACGAAAGCGCTCTGCTTCGTTAGTTTCTTTTTTCCAAGTGGTCTAGTTTGCATAAGTGAACACACGTACCCGTGTTCTTATTAGCATATATACATACATACATATATATATATATATATATATATATATATATATATATATATATATATATATATACATATATATATATACATATATATATATATATATATATATATATGTGTGTGTGTGTGTGTGTGTGTGTGTGTGTGTGTGTGAGTGTGTGTGTATAAACAAAATCAATTCCATCAACATATACGATATCATTGTGACAAACAAACATCCTCCAGGCAATTTACTAATTGTCAATCACCCCAATAGAACTGAAGTATGAATGCGAAATGATGAATATCTAAATATGTTTATGTAGAACTTCTAACAATTAAATTTAGTTTCCAAAACGATGAGCGACAACTTTTTCTGTATGTCATCAGTGTGTTTGAAACAACCTACCTTGTTAAAGTCCTTCCGTGGAATGGTAACCCATGCTTTCACGAATCTTAAAAGTACACGTTATATTTGACACAGTGCTTAGGTAAGTTTAGGCGTGAGTGCCAAAATCAGCCAAATCTTTGATAAAACGTTTTCTCGCATGTGAACGGAGTAAAATTATCATAAATCTACATACAAGTATGGGCCCCCTCCCTCCCTCCACCTCCTGTAAGGGCCTCAGTCCGCCTAGCACAGGACGTGGTTACCAATGGTCATACAGAATATGTTAGACTTTTATTTATTTGCTTTTATTTTTTTTATTACCATTCTTCTTCTTCTTCTTATTATTATTATTATTATTATTATTATTATCATTATTATTATTATTATTATTATTATTATCATTATTATTATTATTATTATCATTATTATTGTTATTTATTATTATTATTATCATATATATTAATACGATAGCGTGTGTGTTATTTTGTGTGTCACGCTTCTCGAATGGTTGAAATAAGGCATGTTTGTTCCGTAGATTTATTATTATTATTATTATTATTGTTGTTGTTGTTATTATAAGATAGCTTGTGTGTTATTTTTTGTGTCACGCTTACATCAAAAGCAACGACCTTCCATGGTGTCGGAGTTCTCGAAGCTGCCGAAGTTCTCGAAGGTGCCGAAGTTCTCGAACGTGCCGAAGTTCTCGAAGGTGTCGAGTTTCTCGAAGTTCTCGAAAGTGCCGAAATTATCGAAGGTGCCGAAGTTCTCGAAGGTGCCGAAATTATCGAAGGTGCCAAAGTTCTCGAAGGGGCCGAAGTTCGCGAAGGTGCCAAAGTTCTCGAAGGCGCTGAAGTTCTCGAAGTCGCCGAAGTTGTCGAAGGTGCCGAAGTTCTCGAAGGTGCCGAAGTTCTCGAAAGTATGTCACGCTTACATCAAATGATGAAATTGCAGCAATATTTGTCGGTGATGATGGAGCACCTCCTGTCCAGCGTGACATTATAGTGTACCCTGAAGGACAACAGAGGGAGAGGATATCCTACCTCTCTTGCCATCTTGATGCAATGATTTACCCTCTTCTCTTTCGTGTAATTTACACGGGTTCCGCTAGTTATTATTATTATTATTATTATTATTATTATTATTATTATTATTATTATTATTATTATTATTATTATTATTATTATTCTTATTATTATTATTATTGTTGTTATTATTATTATTATTATTATCATTTTGGAAAGAAATTAAGAGAGGAAGAGGAGGCGAATCAAGTAGAGAAGAAAAGGTAAAAGGTGCAGATGGAGAGATGATAATGGAGGAGAAGGCAGTAAGGGGAGGTTGGGCAGAATATTTTAGGGAGTTGCTTAATGTGAAGGAGGATAGGGAGGGAAAGATAGCTGCAGTGGGAAATGCTAAGAAAATGAGAGTGATGAGTGAGGAAAATGGAGGAGAAATAAGGAAGGATGAAGTGAAGGCAGTTGTTAAGATGATGAAAGCAGGTAAGGCACCTGGTCTGGATGGATGCCATGCAGAATGTCTTAAAAAAGGATGTATAGTGATGGTGGACTGGTTGGTGAGGTTATTTAATGTTTGCTGGAGAGAAGGTAGAGTGCCAGAGGACTGGAGGAGTGCGTGTATAGTTCCACTTTACAAGGGAAAGGGGGACAAGTGTGAATGTAGTAGTTTCAGAGGGATTAGCTTGTTAAGTGTAGTTGGGAAGGCTTATGGGAGGATCTTGATTGAGAGGATTAGGAGAGGAACAGAGGGAGTAATTGGTGAGGAACAGTGTGGGTTTAGGACAGGTAGAAGTTGTGTAGATCAGATTTTTGTGGTAAGACAGATATGTGAGAAAGCTATAGGTAAGGGGAAGGATGTTTTCTGGGCCTTTATGGATCTGGAAAAGGCTTACGACAGGGTAGACAGAAAGGCACTGTGGGAGGTTATGCGGATATACGGGATAAGAGGAAAGCTTCTGGGAGCTGTCAAGAGTTTTTATGAGAGTAGTAGAGCTTGTGTCAGGATTAGAAATGGAGAGAGTGAGTGGTTTGAGGTAAAGGTGGGACTTCGTCAGGGATGCGTTATGTCACCCTGGCTGTTCAACTTATACATGGATGGGGTGGTGCGAGAGGTGAATGCAAGGGTAGTGGGTCAGGGATTGGAGATGGTTAAGGAAAATGGAGAAAAGTGGGAGGTGAGCCAGCTGTTGTTTGCGGACGACACTGCGCTTGTGGCAGGATCGGAGGAGGGATTGAGGAAGCTGGTGGCAGAGTTTGGGAGAGTGTGTGATAGAAGAAAGCTGAAGATAAATGTGGATAAAAGTAAGGTGATGAGATGTACAAGGGGTGAAAGTGGCAGTAGACTGGAAGTGAGCATTAAGGGAGAGCAACTGGAGGAAGTGGATAGTTTTAGATATTTGGGTGCAAATGTGGCAGGAAAGGGTGGAGTGAAGGTGGAGGTAGAATGTAGATTGAGAGAAGCGAGTAAATGCCTTGGTGGTTTAAAAAGTGTAATGAGGAATAGGAATCTGGGAATGGATGCTAAGAGGAGACTGTATGAAGGAGTGATTGTGCCAACAGCACTGTATGGAGCAGAAACATGGAACATGAGAGAGGAAGAGAGAAGGAACTTGAATGTGTTTGAGATGAAGTGTCTGAGAAGTATGATGGGGGTTACTAGGCTAGATAGAGTGAGAAATGAGGAAGTGAGGAGGAGAACAGGGGTGGAAAGGGAGCTGGGAGATAGGGTGGATGAAAGAGCATTAGGATGGTTTGGACACATGGAAAGAATGAGTGAAGAAAGACTAGTAAAGGAGGTATGGAAGGCAGATGTGGAGGGAGTAAACATGAGGGGACGTCCTAGGATGAGATGGATGGATGGGGTGAAGGGGGCTTTGGGGAAGAGGGGAATGTCGGTTGAGGAAGGACGGGAGAGGACAGAAGACAGGGGTGAATGGAGAATGGTTGTATATGGAAAATGTTGTGATGCATGAGGTGGATTGGACGGGGGAATGGGGGTGAGGTAGTGTGTGTGAGCAAAAATTTTTGACGCAGCCCGAAGGGATTTCTCCCCGTCCTCTCCTTTATATGGGGGGACGGAGAGGGGGGGTCGCCGATTTAGTGAAGCGGCCTTGCTGTGGATGTGCTGTGTCCTGCGACACTGCTTCTGACCCAGGGCAGTGGACAGGGTGCAGGGATGACCCGTCATCTAGGAGGTGCTAAGATGGGAGGGAGGGTGGAGGGGTGTGGAGTGTTTTCGGGGATGAAATGGGTGGGAATGTTTTTGTGCTTTGTCCTTTTTGGCTACCCCCCTGGTAAGGGGGAGAAAAGCCTTGGTATATGTATGTATGTATGTATTATCATCATTATTATCATCATTATTATTATCATCATTATTATCATTATTATTATTATTATTATTATTATTATTATTATTATTATTATTATTATCATTATTATTATTATTATTCATTATTATTATTATCATTATTATTGTCATTATTATTATTATTATTATTATTATTATTATTATTATTATTATTATCATTACTATTATCATTATTGTTATTATCATTATTATATATATATATATATATATATATATATATATATATATATATATATATTTTTCTTTATTTTTTTTTTTTTTTTTTTTTTTTTTTTTTCTTTTTTTTTTTAAGGTGAGCTCTGGGTTTCGGGGTTAGCGTGCCAGATTTAGCACGCGTGCCAAGTGTTGCCCAACCCTGGCATAGTTGGTCATTTTGTTGTTTTCATGCGTTTGCTAATCTTGGGATTATTCGCATCGTACATTTGGCAGACCCGTGCGTTTTACCACCATATCTTCCATCCGAAAAAAAAAATTAAAAAAAATCCTTATCAGAATGGTTTACCGTCTTTACACATGCTTGAAGGCAATATTTCTACATAGATTCTCTTCGATATAGTTCCCTACAAACTACCTGATAGAGAGGAGATCACGTGTTTTGAATAGTCTTTTTCGGCTTATCTTGGTCATGAAGCCATAAATATTCCTAAACAAAATCTTTAAGTTTCAGTAAAGAAATATACTCATATTCAAATTCAGCAGGATTTGTAGAAAAAATAAAACAAAATAAAATAAGATAAAGATAAGGTGAAAAAAATAATAATGAGTAAAACAAATAATAAAAAATGAATGAATTAATAATAACATCAGG
>NC_134817.1:27964696-27977196 GCF_046742065.1 Oratosquilla oratoria | reverse complement strand
ACCGGAGCCTCTTCCGGTCGAGGACGACGCCATGAGGCGCTTCACGGTCAGATCCGGTCCCTGTCGGAGTTGTACGGATGTTTGTTTACATTGTGTAATGTTCTTTTGAGTTTAGATTGCAGATAGCTCGTCTCTCTCCCTCCCTCTCTCTCTCTTCCTCTCCCCTACCCTGCCTCTCTCTCTCTCTCTCCGTGCCTGCCTCTCTCACTCACTGCCTCCCTCTTTCTCTCTCTCTCTCTCACATGATTGCGTGTGTGTATGATTGTGTGTGTTTATGTTTGTGTATGCCCTTCCGTCTGAGCGCACGCTTGTACGTGCACTTGTGCGTGTACGTGTGTGAGTGTGCGCGCCATTAGTGCCTGCGAAAACGCTTTGTGAGTTCGAAAGCCTCCTCCACAAGTTCTTGCGTGCAGTGTCCCCCGCTGGCAGGTGTGTTCCCATTTAGGTAGTGTTGTGGTGGTTGGCGGAAGATTTTCCCCATTGTCCCCCGTGGCACGGTGCCAAGCTCACTTGTCATGGTCCTGCGCTTGGCACAGCCCCGGCGCCAGCATTCACTTCAGGAGGCTGGCGCCGCCGGACTGCTAAGTCAGTAAGTCATGTAGCCAAAGTATGGCAGATGCCCAGCTGTGGCCACACTGCTCTTCACCTGCCGACCATCAAATATGTTTTTTTTTTTTTTGGGGGGGAGGCGTTTAAATAACAAACGCTTCGGTAATATATTCAAAACGGATTTGTTTGCTCGTCCGAGTGGACGTCATCAACAGCGAGAAAAAACATACACGTGAACGAAATTATTGCACTGGCATAGTAAAGCAGCGGAACACACACACACACGTGCACACACACACACACACATACATGTGCACACATGTGCACACACACACACACACACACACACAAACAAACACACAAATATTCATGCACATAATACGAAATTATTCACATACAAACACGTAAAGATATTCACATGCATGTATACACAATGAACACATACACATCCACGGCGCACACATACATGCACATACGACTCAGTGGCGCAGCGGTAACGTTCACGATCACCACTACAGTGGTCCGGGTTCGAATCCCGCCCAGGGCTGAAATCATTTCAGTATCGCTGCGCTGCGAGTCATTACTCCAACTTCCGTGGGCGAGGAGTTGGGTGTGTGTGTACGTATAGGTCACAACATTACCCATAGATCGGTCATATATGACCTCTGAGCTCTCTTCCGGGAGGGAGATAGCTGTCGATCACGAGTCCAACACATGATCCAAGACCATGGTGAAACACACACACACATATGCATACCGTAGTTTATGACGCACATTATCCTGATTATTCGCTACAATACAACCTACGATGAAACAAGTCCATTATCTATACTCAGTTCACAGTGTATACTACAGTGGCTGACCTTATAATTCTGACAAAGGATGATCTATTCCTGGAACATTTATTAACTTAAATAAGAGCAAGTTACAATCTGAAGTGAATTATGATTACTAGGGAAAAAAAAAAATTATATTGTAGCTTTGACTTAATCCTGCGACAGCCAACTTGATTAATTAATGGGGAGATCACGCACGCACACACACACACACACACACACACACACACACACACACACACACACACATACACACGCACACACACGCACGGTGGATTTTTCTAAGTACACAGCTGATCTGCATCTACCTTCATCTCTTCGTTGTGAAGGTGCAAAAAATATTCGTTAAAGCCATATAGACCCGATGTATGTTCATGTTTGTGATCATTATTTATTCTATTTTCCTTCAGTTTCACACCACTGCAGTGCGGGCAGCAGCACGTGGGGTCCCCGCGCGGACAACGACCCCATTCTCTCGTAGGGTAAATCTCCGCGAGCGATGACCCACAGTGGACGAGACAGAGGGGCGGAATGGAGGTGGGGGGGAGGGGGGTCCCCGCACCCTTCACCCCCACCCCCACCCCGGCTCCATTTTGCATCAAGTGAAATTTATCTGTATGGAGGTGATGAGAATGGATCAGGGGTCTCAGTGGGAGCTCTCCAGGTCTGAGGGGAAGGAAGTCAGTACCGGTTTTGTGTCGTCTCGACGTCTGGTCCACCAATATTTGGTTAATGTTATAACTAACATGCAAAGACCACAGCCTGGGAACTGATAAGTAGTATTACACACATGTTCAATTTGAGAACACGCCTACGGCTACAGTGAGTATCACACGAGGCCACTCATTCACAAAAATCGCTTTAAATGTGTGTAACCTACATAGCAGTCAAAACAAGCACACTCTCTTTGCTGTATAAACCTAAACGTTGCCGAATACACGAGAGAGCAAATGAATGCAGCCACGCGCCAATGCATTTGGACACAAACCTGTTCAAACACACACTTTCCCTTTGCATCTGTGTTCAGGTAATAGTAAAACGTTAACAAACAAGGCCAAACGTTAACCCCACTGCTATTGAAGGGGCACACTCAGTATCTGAATCAAATCAACTGGCGCTAAACAAAAACAACAAAGAAATGGATCAAAACGTGTACAAAAACACGCACCCCCACAGGCCCGACACATTCGTCTACATGGCTGCGGTAGAGTGACCCTAAACACGGGCAATTGCGCACACACAGAAACGGCCATGCATGTGAAGAACGACAGACAGACAGTCAGACACTACCGGTTGCACTTGAGAGACATTTGGCGGCGGCCACAATTAGTGCGTCTAAATGCAGCAAGATTACAGACGGTTGCGAGCGAAGGCGTCTACGGCGGCAGATGAAAAAGTATGGGTGAACAAGTGCGTGCGACGCGGGGTGTGGGAGGAGTGGAGGGGGAGGGAGGGAGGGAGGGAGGGTAGGGGAGGGAGGGAGGGTAGGGGAGGGAGTGGGTAAGGATGGAGGGGCCAAGTGCACGGCAACGCATTACTCTATGTTCCCGCCCGCATCTGCAACCCGGACACAGCGTCCAAAGGCCCTAAATGGCTTTGACAACCCATCACAGTAAAGGTGGCGCAAACTGTCATTAAATTTGGAGAACCTACATCTACCCACCCACCCACCTCCTCCCCTCCGTTCTAATTTATTTCCTTTTCCCTTACCCTTGCTGACCAGAGTCACGTAGCATTCTTTTATGACAAGACTAACCTCAGCCCAAAAAGAATGTTGATAACTATTAACTTCTGGCCCTCCTTTTTACTTTTTTTACTTTTTTTTTAACATTTCATGACCCCGCCTCTTCGATGCAATATTGCCCACAAGGATAGAAGCGCTGGTTATTTCCCCTTAATCGGTTCCTCATTTCCCCTACTTACCTCGTGTCTGTACTTTCATCACTTCTCCAGCTTCACCCCGTCTTCCCCACCCCTCATTTTCTCTCTTCCCACCCCTACTAACCCTTGATTGCGCTTTAATTGATTCATTTTTCCTCCCAAATGTTATCCTCTTCACCCTCGTTCCCTCCCAAAACAATTCCTCTCCCTGCCCTCCATCCCTTCTCTGATTACCCTCTGCCGAAAAGACTCCTTGGGACACACGATCTTCGACAATCATCAAAAACAAGTCGGCAAGGTTCAGCCAGCTGCTCCAAGGGAACTGGATCTAGAAAAAAAAAAATAATTAAAAAAAGAGTTCGTCAAAAGGGAGACCTAGTGAAGTGGTCCAACAGCCTTGTTAATTGGTGCTGTTTGTTGCTCCAACAGTGACAAGAACCTGCCCTTGCAGCTGCGGGCCGTAGAGAAGGTCCCCCGAGAGTCTTCACATTTTGTGTAGTAATGTCAGTAGTCATTTTAAAGCCGACAGAAAAAAAAGGGGGAATCTAGAGGGACGGGAGGCGGGCTTGACGTCTCCCGTTTTCTCCAGCGTTAGGCGTAACCTCAATGGGCTACTTTTCTTCCAACCTCCAATTAATTGGAGATACCACACACCTACAGAATTTGTCCGCCCTAGAACAACTATGGCAAACTATTTTGTTTTTTCAATAATTTACATAGAATGCCATTTGATATGCTGGAGGGAAATTATTTTCCTCTGGTATATCAGATTTATTCCCGAAAGCTACGGGCTGCAAACCTGCTCTAACAGTCAGAGGGAAAATAACCCAGTGTGATAATGGCTATAGGAGGCGGCAAACTGCAACAAAACTGTTGCTGTCGACTGACACTTATGAACACTTAAATTATTTCGAAATTCAACACCATTCGTCACACAGAACAAGTAAGAGAAATTGTTAAACAATACAAGAATAGACTTGAATGTATGGTGACGGCCTGCGTGCGTAATAACTCAGGATTTTATACGAAAAATATACATCCACGTTTTTAGACAAACCATGAGGTGGCAACAACGATAGCTCACGTCACGGAAACGCGTTCAAATCGAGCAGTCATCCCCAATCATGTCAGATGACAACAAGCATGTGAATCATGTGGTCGGCAGTCACGGAGTACGTTATTTAAAAACAAAAAAAAAACGTAAATACCACCACCGTAACCCCGTCACAGTTTGGCTAAAAATATGAGAGAGAAGGGCTATTGAAGGCAGGTCGTGTGACGCGCGGCCAATCATGGCGTGGCGGGAATTTTGCGCGGGAAACGAGTCGCTGAGATCAAAACACCTTCGCATCGTCAGGTAAGTTGGCGCGTCGGGGCCTAGACCAATACCAGTCTACGGTCTCCCATACACCTGTTAAACCTTCTTTTGCTTTGATCACCTCATGCCTTTTTCCCATAGCCCTTCTTTCTGTTTAAAAAAAAATCATAAAAGAGACTGATGGAGGTACAAGCAACGAGACAGTATAATCCGTAACAGGTATATTTGGAGACTAACGGCAGCTGTGACTTTTCAAAGGAAAAATAATATACTTCGATGTGTCACATACAAGATACGTATAAACATGCAAAAAATATATACAAAGATACAAACTTTGGTGCGTCATTTATGTATATATATATATATATATATATATATATATATATATATATATATACATATATGTATATGTATATATATATACATATATATATATATATATATATATAATACATTCACATACATATTTAATATGCATAACTACATGCACATATAAATACTTAAATATGCATATAAAGAACGTCAAAATGATAGCCAATTTCGTATTATCCCTTTTTTTCATGTGCGCACATGCAAAAATACGAACATATATACACACACACACGTTGGCGTTCGATCAAAACAGTGGAATAGTTCCTGGAGGAAAAAACAATTTAAAGAAAACAAACACAGAAGAGACAAGACAGCCCTTGGTCATGCATAAAGGAAATAAAATATTACCGTCCAATTACTTATTTGGATAAATACCTAAGCAACTGTTTGGTTTGCTTGTTTATTAATTTCGTTTGTCTGTTATTAGTATCCGACCTAGTTATAGACCAAAAGGTCTTCTGTCGGTATCCTCTTTCTTTTGTAATCCTTTGTAAAATGGGTTAAAGTACAATGGCTATCACTGAATCAGTCACTGGAAATGAATCACTCACGTAAGTGAAAAGAGAAATGACTGATATTGGTTTTATGTTATCCGTAAAAAGATATTAAGATTACAGGAGAGACATACAAGTTAGTGACGAATTGAACAGTGATATTTTACTACATGGACGAAGAAATTACATAAAAACGATAATCTGACCCACCCTAGATCGGACTTTGCAGCAATTGTGAAATCCTCAAATAAAAATGACACAAAATAACAGACCCAATACAAAAAAAAAAAGCAACCAACATTGATCCTAACCTAGCAGATAGATTTTAGAAGAAAATGTGAAAAAATAATAATAATATGTAAATTATAGTAATAATGACAAAACGACCCTGTCCTCATTAGAAGAGTTAGGAGAGAATTGGGCAAAATCGAAGAGGAAGATTTTATTGGGACACATGACGAATGAGGTGTCATTTGGGCGAAGATGTAGCCCACTTAAAGAACATAAATTAAATTAAAGTTGGTCTTTGCCAATGAAAACAGATGGTCCCTAGAGCGTAGCTCTTCCTGCGCACATGTATTCATATACAACATCTTAATTCAACCTTCAACAATAAAGGAAATGGGACGAATTTCTTTGCTTCTTCATGGAGAGACAGACTCACAAAGAGGGAAGGGAGAGACAAAAAGAGGGAGGGAGAAAGAGAGAAAAAGACAAAGAGGGAGGGAGAGAGAGGGAAAAAATCCCCTTGATAGCGCCTTCACGAGATGGAAATCCCCCAATTCCCCCCAAAAGTCGATATTCATAATTTATCTGGATTTCTTATTGAGGTTATAAACAACACTCAGTTATTTATCACTTTTTTTATTCATGGACGGAAAGGATATCAAAACAAGATTACCAAACTACACATGCTAGAGAAAGACACTCGCTAAGCGACTGATCATAATCGATTTTAGCCCTTTGGTAAGTGAGGTCTGTTCAACAGCTGAATAAAGCCGCCCGCTCTTAGGTGAGTAAATACCCGGGATGAAATCCGCGGACAGGTTAATGATACCCGCCGACCTGGCTTCGATGTGAGTGGCAATTAGAACGCGCGCGATGTCAAACACGTAGAATATTGATTTTTGCCACCAGATCGAAACCAAAGGCTCCTCACTTGTGCGTCGTCGGGAGGTCACGAGGCAAGAACCCACAAAAAGAAAACAAGGATCTTACACCAGGAGGCGCTGAGTACCTGCGGCCGAAGCCGTCACCTTTGCTCTACTATGCGCTTAAAGGACTGTTTGGGGGCAGGTAACACACAGTCACTGCTGGGAATCGGAGATAAGTGCGGGATTCGAACCCACAACTAAGAGAAAGCGATATCAGCACGCTTCCGATACGCCACAAGAGCACCCACGAAAAACATCAGTAATTATTTGTCTGTCTTTCCTTCCCGCTTCAAGCAAAACCGTGCAGTTTCTGCACAAAGTCAGGTTGGAAAACGGAGGAGGAAGATAAATCATAAATGTATTTTCCTTCCCATAGTAGCTCCTCTTACTCAAAATCATCTTTTATTGATTCGATTTAACGTCACGGAACCCCCCCCCCCCACACACACACCCTATAAGAAGGCTAAAATGGTGCCCCTTACAGAGGACTTTGTAACTTGAAATTTAATCAACCATGCCCTTGGTTCAACTCGCCGTTGGTAAGGTTCGAACGGCCATCACCTCGACCAAAATACAACGCGTAATCACCCAGCTAAACAGAAATAAATTATATACACGCATGAAGTTTCATAAGTATTTGAGCACTGTTCAGAATGGTGACTTACTAGTCATTTCAAGATCAGGGGCTTAGAAATAGGGATAATAGAAAAAAAATTATCACTTTTAAATATTACTGTATGGTATTGTCCACCAGGATAGCAGCACTAGTTCTTGCTAATATATATATATATATATACATATATATATATATATATATATATATATATATATATATATATATATATATATATATATATATATATATATATATATATATATATATATATATATATATATAGATAGATAGATAGATAGATATATAGATAAAAGAATCATGTCAATTATCTTTTCCATCCCAGACCTATGTGGCGAGCCCACACTTCCAATCTGCAGGGACGGATCCATCCCACGAATACAAACACATTCCAGAGGCCGTGCCCCCCCCCTCCTCTCCCCGTCAGCTCCTCATTAGCACCACAGATTCCTTCTTCCATCTTCCTCGTCTTCAATTTGCCATTCGCTGTCCTGTGCACACATGGCCAGGGTGTCGGGGAAAGGTGCTGGGATGTCAGCGGCAGCTAACCCCATCATCAACAACTGCCTTAGCTACTCTGTCCATAATGTCTCCCTTCCCTTCCCCTATCTGCATCCGTCACCATAGTTACACGTTCATCACAAATGGTTTCTGGACACGGTGGTGCCTGGGAACGTGTACGCTTGACTGCACCCCCCTCTTCTTCCTTTTTTTTTTTTTTTTTTTTTTTTTTTTTTTGTTCACGTGTGTACGAGAGAAAGAGAATTAATGAGTGTATGTGTGCGTACAGCCTTGTAGAATACCAACAAGTTGAACGGTTAGTTGAACAACCTCAAATATGGAACTGAAGGGAGGTGCACTTTCTTTTTTTCTTTTCAATGAGACTGAACCACAAATCTTCCGTAATGCTTCCTTCATGGTTCCTTCGGTCAGTTCTCACCTGAACCCCAATCCGGCATGGTACATCCCTCCGCAGGGCTCCAATGCGAGCCAGTCTTACTGTATACCATTTTCGATCAAAGATAGATGTCTGTTATTTAACTATACCTATGCATCTATTTATGTATTTTATTTACTATTTACATTATTATAGTTTTTTATTTATTCATTCATTTATTTATCATTATTATGATTTTTCGCATCCGACTTAGATATGGACCAAAAGGTCTCCTTTCGGCATGCTCCGCCTTTGTGATCTTTGTAATCAATATGCCAAAAGGCTTCTTCCCCCTTATAAGGGAAGTAGCCAGCCGGGGCATGCACCTATGCCCACCCATTCCCATCCGTCACCCATTTCACCTTCTATCTTAGCTCCTCGTGGATGACGGGTCATCCCTGTCCCCTGCCCACTGCCCAGGTCAGAAGCAATGCAGCAAGACACAACACATCTGCAGTGAGGACAGCCGCGACCTTCTCTCCCCCGAAATGTTCCCTAACACTCGACTTGGGTTTGGTCCCTTGTTACTTCTCAGTCTCCGGCGAATGTCTTCCTTTGAAAGTGCCCCGACAGTTCTAAATGGTTCCTATTGATACTTAATACTTCGACACGATTTGTAACTGCAGTTCTATCGATCTGTCATCTTATTCCGGAGTTGATTCAAATTTAGGCCCGCCCATAGTCAAGGTAAACCTTCGGTGTACTCAGTCCACTCGAACCTGGGTTTCATAGCCTAAGGACTGTCGTCACCCTTTCAGAGACGCTTTAGCTCACCTGACTGGACGGTAACTTGATCATCCCTGGAGAGGGAGGTGCTACTTCAGCTCCAGGAACGTGACACCTTGGCAATGCTGCGATCAAGTAACATAGCTGAGAGACCTTTTCCTTATAGAGCTTTGCGAGGTTAAGTCTAGCGGAGTGTTCTACCTCATATTGTCAGCGTTGCTCTATTTGCTCCCTTCCTTGCATTTTTTCTGTACACGTGTACATGAGAGAGAGAGAGAGAGAGAGAGAGAGAGAGAGAGAGAGAGAGAGAGAGAGAGAGAGAGAGAGAATTAATGTGTACATGTGTGCGTGCAGCCATGTAGAGTACTAACAAGTTGAATGGTTAGTTGAACCACCTCAAATATGAAACTTTAGGGTCTTATTTAAACAGCGTGTTCGAAAATGTGAAGCGATCGTGGACGGTCTAGCATTACATGCCATGGAGGAGCTCTCAAACATAACCCCGAACTGTACGAGGACACTGCTATACCTTTTTGCGAAAAGTAGGCTACAACAGTGAATGCTCAGTCGCGTCCTTGTAGATCGACTACTACAAGGCCAACGTCGCTGGCAAAGGTGTACGGATAGAACGTCCATGAAAAGTCCATGAAAGGGGAAATTGATGAGAGGGAGTTTGAGACCCCAAAGGGCGGTGTAGCAGTCTGTGGTCCACATGAAAAGCTGGTGCTTTTTTTTTTAGCATCCGAACGAGAGGTTTGGCTCCGTCAGTAATTTTACAAAAAAAAAAAAAAAAAACGCCGATAATAACCAGCCACAACAAGAAAACAAAGTGCGCCTTTCCGGGTAGAATGGGAAGGCAGTTTTGTTCGTCGCCTTAGACTTGACGCTTAGGGGAAGTATTTGAACTCGGTCACAAGATTCTAGCTTAGCGGGATTTGTTGCAAGCACTCCTCCATTTACGATGGGGTTTTATTCACTGACGTTTCGTCCTCACCAGGACATTCACAAAGTACTGTACTGGTATGTACTTTGAGAATGTCCTGGTAGGGACAAAATTTCAGTGAATAAAACTCCAACTATTCTCTGTGCTTACCTCACCACCCTTCTACTCATATATATATATACATATATATATATATATATATATATATATATATATACATATATATATATATATATATATATATATAAATATATATATATATATATATATATATATATATATATATATATATATATATTACATATATACATATATATACTGCATATATATATATATATATATATACTGTATATATATATATATATATTTTCCTGTATATATATATATATATATATATATATATATATATATATATATATATATATATATATATATGCCTTTGTGCGTCACCCTTGTAAGATTAAAATCTATTTGTTGTTTTTTTCCTGCCAAAACCCATCGTAACTTTGAGAAATTGAAGGTCGAATGACCGTAAGTAGAGGAATGGCTGTCCACAGAAGCGGACAGTGAGTGAGATCTGCTGGAACTGCAGAACAAAAGAAACTGATGAAGTAAACTTTCCCGACCAAAATTTCCTGACGAGCAAACTTGTCACCAAAAATCATAGGACCGGTTAGCCTGTCTATTCATGAATCTACATGACTTTGAATTGAATATCATGGATGTTGTTCGTAGCATTCTGAATCTCTGTGATTTATGGTTCTGGCTTTGGTTCTCCAGTTCATACAAAACCCATTAGCCAACAGAGCACTATTGCTTTGTTCAAACAGCACGCGTCCTTCAACTTCATTTCACCAAAATAATACTAATGTCCAAACAATCTCTACTATTAGGTTCATATTGCACACATGTCTGGACACTTCCCTAAATCGTCAAAACTTTCATCTACAAGTATTTTTTCACGCTATCCTTTCTCCCTCTCAAGAGAAAAGTAAAAACAAACTATCTTGTGGTTTAGTTGTGAACCGAAAGTGTTTAAATCAGATTATCCTTTTTCTCTTTCCTCCGAAGGAAATATGACTTTCTTTATATTTCAGAGAAACGACGAACGCAATTAAGGTTTCCGGTTAAGTCAACCGTCCCGGGTTCTTGACGTGTGGGATTTGTTCAACAAAGCTTTAACTGAGCTCCTCGGTAACTTCCAGGTCATCCGATTTTGACTTTATATCTCGCCCACTTCACAGCGTCCTCCGCCTTCACATTAGCCTCCTCCTTTCCAATTCTATCTTTACCCTTTTCCCGAAACAATTGCTTGTCTTAAAAGAAGATTAGATAACTTTATGGACAGCAACGACAGTTGGTAAGGGATATGGAACTGTCTGGTGTAGGCCTTATAGTCTCTTGCAGTGTCCTCCATTCTTATATTCAATTCCATCCGGAGATTCTATTCCCAGTGTCTCAATTCTTCACTTTGACACAAACTTAGTTCTTGCAGCATATTCCCAAAACTAATTAGGAAACTAGCGAACTAATTATCTAAGACCTCTAGCCCCAGGAGGGTGTCGTGTTCGTTATTTATTTCTTTTGTTCAAATTAATAGCAGCATCCGTCCTTCAGTTGACTGAAATAATGGGACATCAAGAACGAACTTGATAACACACGTCAGTGACAAACAAGATAAAGAGAGATTTTTTTGTTTGGGGGGGGGGGAGGGGAGGTCAGAATTTCCTGAGATATTAGTAATTCAGTAAGTTTCGCGCTCCCTTCCTATCCGGGTAGCATTTCAACTAAACTTATCAAATTGCTCTTCAATAAAGTTTATGGAGTCTCGTCTCCAGTCTCTGCGACAAAACCGCCCGATGCTTCCTCAGCATCAGCAGCGGGAGCTATTTTCCTGCTGTGAGCGAAAAGGAAATGGCATCTGTTGTCTAGCCCCTTAACCCATTCAACTCCGATGACAAGATGTCTTGTCATTTGGTCAAATAAAACAAAAAATCATAAAACACCAAAATGTTTGATCAAACACCAGAAAAATATGACGTCAATCCTCGCTTCGCTCGCAGCGAAGCGAGGACTGACGTCATATTTTTCTGGTGTTTGATCAAACATTTTGGTGTTTTATGATTTTTTGTTTTATTTGACCAAATGACAAGACATCTTGTCATCGGAGTTGAATGGGTTAAACCCTTAAAGGGGTAAAGGAGTCAAGGGGGTGTTCCTTCATCTGGGGGTAGGCGTAAGGAATATACAAATATTGGCTCCACCAACATAGTGTGAAAGCGAGTTTCACACACTCAAACATACATACACACATACACACACACACATACAGTACATACGTACATTCACACACATACACACAAACACTCAAACACACACACACACACACACATATTAACTCAACAAACGTTTGTTTAGTATAATGCACTCTGAAAAGTATAGGTAACAACGGCGCCAAACGTGATGCTTCCCACGTAAGAGCAAACATAATCAAACACTCTGAAACGCCAAACTCGGCGCCCCTCTGTGCAACACCCTGATCGAAATACTCCCAGTTTCCCCAACTCGGCGGCGACAACTTCACACGAGCGGAGACCAGTTTGACTCCAATGAGAACAAATGCCGAGGTCAAAACTGGCCCAACTTTGAGGACCGG
>NC_134817.1:27944696-27947196 GCF_046742065.1 Oratosquilla oratoria | reverse complement strand
TACCACACTGAACTACCTCTGCAAGTAGTTTATCCAATTCATTAAATACACGGTTGGCGAAGTTGTTTCTACCCTCTTCCAAATTAGATCTATTTCCTGACAGTTTGAGACCATTATTTCTTGTCGGATACTCATTCAGTGTGAAAATTTTGTCATTTTTTATGTTGTCAAAGACCTGTATCAAGTCACCTTTGAGTCTACATTTTTTTTAGGGAAAACAGATTCATATGTTTTAGTCGATTTTCATATTATTTAATTTTGATATTTGGAATCAGTTTTGTGGTTCGCCGTTGTACTTTTTCCATTCTGTCAATGTCTTAAATGAGACTCGGTAACCATACGGAAACAGCATATTCCAAATGTGGACGAATTAACGATTTACGAGTATATAGCTTGTTAATGAAAGATAGACTTTTGAAGTCAAAAGATCGCGCAATCAGTTCCAGAATCTTATTTGCTTTCTCAGAGGATTAGATGATTTGAGATCGATATTGATAATTACACCGAGATCCTTTTCACTATCCACTTTTGTTAACGAATTTCCTAATAACTTGTAATCGTACTTGCTGTTATCTTTACCTATGTGCATAACCTTGCATTTACTTGTGCTGAATTTCATTAGCCACTTATCAGACCATTGCTGTAGTTTATCTAAATCTTTTTGAATATCTAATTGGTTTAAGTGATCGTTTCCCATTGGGCACATTTTTGTATCATCAGCAATCTGGAGACAATAGATTTCAATCCGTGGTCTATATCATTTATATATACTATGAATAAAAGTGGCCCAAGAACGGAACTCTGAGAAACTCCACTCGTAAAAAATTTCCATCTAGAAGTTTTGCCATTTAGAACAACTCTATGTTTACGATCGTTTAGCCAGTTAGTAGTCCTGCTTAATAGGCTACCATTTATTCCGTGTGAAGCTGATTTAACAAGTAGTCTTTCGTACAGGACGGTATCAAAAGCCTTCACAAAATCTAGATATATTGAAATTATGTTTCTTTTGTCATAAATTGAGATGACTGTGATGTAGAATTCGAGTAGTTTAGTAACGCAAGAACGTTTCTGTCTAAATCCCTCCTGGCTATCATTTATTGAACAGTTACTTTCTATTTCTAAATGCTGTTCGATAGCATCTCTGATAATACTTTTCATGATTTCATATTTTTTCCTTCGATTGAGGTTAAGCTTATAGGCCTGTAGATGGCTTCCTTTTCTCACCTTTTTTAAATATGGGGGTAAAGTTAGCTAACTTCCATTTGCTGGGGAAATTCCCGGATTTTTTTTTTTTTTTCTTCTTCTTTTAATGGAACAACCTCATTTTTTACTTCCTTTGAGATTCTTGGATGCCAACTGTCAGGCCCTAATGTATTATTAATATTTATTTTTTCTTCTGTTATATTTACTGCAGTAAGTTCCCCTAGACTTATCACAGGCTTCAGATAGGACTTCACTTTGAGAGTGTTTTGTTTACGAACACTGAGCAAAAATAGTTGTTTAAAATATCATACATTCCTTCATTCGAATATTTAAATTGACCATCAACAGATAATAGTGGGCCAATGTGATTCCTAATAACCTTTTTATCTCTAATGTAACTACAGAATTCTTTGGGATTTTCTTTAAATTTATCAGCGATATTCCTTTCATACTTGTCTCTTTCCTTTTTTGATCGTCCTTTCCAAATCCCTCTGTATTATTGTATAACTTTGATGGTCATTAGGTGTACCCGAGTACTTGTATTTCTTATGAGCCTGTCACTTTAAAGTAATACCTTTTTCAGTTTCTTTGTCAAGCCATTTTGAGCGACCCTGATTGGGGTGCGTCTGTCCTTAAACGGGATGTAAGTACGAATGAGCTTAGTAAGTGTACTTTGAAATATTTCCCACATCTGATCTACAGGTCTAGTTAATCTCCCAGTCTGTAAGCTGAAGCTCCTAACGTAGTCCTATGAACTGAGCTTTAGTGAAATCAGGTATTTTAAATACACAACTAATTTTTGCAGCTTAAATCTAATTAAGTTGTGGTCACTATTTGCATTAGTTTCACCAACCTCTACATCAGTTATCATGCTTTCGCGGTTAGTGATCAATAGATAGAGTAGGTTTCCAAGTCTTGTTGTCTCTTTTACGTGCTGAACTAAGTAATTGTCATCGAGAAAATCTATCAGGCGACTACTTATAATGCCATGTTCGAGGGCCGTCCAATCAATGTCGGTAAAATTGAAATCACCCATTATCAGTAACTCCTGGTCTCAGAAAGCTTTATTGCGAATAACTAGAGGCAAACTAAATAAGAACAAAAAGGTATTTAGATTTAAGGTTCACTGAATACACGACGAAGGCGAGAAGTTATCAAACTTTATTTTTGTACCATGTGTGCGTGGTAAGGACAAAGGACGGACGGACACACACGCACACGCACACACACACATATACACAAGGGTCGACGGTGTAGTGATCCCATTTTTGTACCATGTGTGCGTGGTAAGGACAAA
>NC_134817.1:27929696-27937196 GCF_046742065.1 Oratosquilla oratoria | reverse complement strand
ATTCATTTATTTATTTGCTTTTTCCGTTTTCCCTTTTTCTTTTCTATTTTTTCTTTCTATTTTATCCTTTTTTTTTTTTTTTTATGATGAAGATGAAACTTAGTTATTTTGCTGATGGATTTCCCTGCTCCTTCAGAAGTTGCAACAGGAGCCCGTATCTATTTATGGAATGTTCTCTGAAATACAAGAACTTAAAGACAACCATTTCCTACTACAATGCAACTCGAGCAGTAGGCGTTCCTCAGGTCAGATATATTTAATAACTCAGTAGACACTGGTTTTGTGCATATTGCCTGGGGGCAGGCAAATGTTGTTCCTGTTTTCAAAAAGGGAGATAAATCGTCTATGTGCAACTACAGGCCAATCAGTTTGACATCAGTTATAGGTAAAATTCTAGAATCAATTGTAATTAATAGAATCAGAGAACACATCGAGAAACATCATTTGATTCGTGACACACAGCATAGTTTCTCCAAGGGTAAGTCATGTGTGACTAATCTTCTATCCTTTTACACTTAAGTATATAAGGCGTCATATAACAATGACAATTACGATGTTATCTAACTTGACTTTAGCAAAGCGTTTGACAAGGTGCCCCAGTAGAGACTGCTAAATAAAATCAAAGCACATGGCATAGGAGGAAAAGTGTTAGAATGAATTAGAGCTTGGATCAGTAACAGAAAACAGCGGGTGACCATAAATAGTGTAAAATCCAGGTGGGGAGTGTTTCTAGTGGGGTACCCCAGGGCTCGGTTTTGGGTCCCGTATTGTTCATTATATACATAAACGATTTGAACAATGGGATATATAGTAATGTTAGTAAGTTTGGGAACAACATTAAAATAGGACGCCAAATTAGGTCAGGAGACGATGCCGAGATTCTGCATGACGATCTTAACAAATTGTTCACATGGTCGGTGAAATAGCAAATGAACTTCAATATCTCAAAGTACAGCGTGTTAAACGTAAGGCTCTACAACCCCGAAATAGATATAGCTTAGATAACATGTTTTTAGAGAAAACTGAGTGCGAGAGAGACTTGGGAGTTCGAGTCCTGACCATAAATCCACGGAACAGTGCATAGGCATCAGGAATAAAGCAAACAGAGCATTAAGTTTAGTTGCTACGACGGTTACGAATAGAAGCGCAGAGATAATTATCAAACTCTATCTAGCTTTAGTTAAACCCATGCTTGACTATGCGGTACAGCTTTAGTCTCCGTCTTATAGAATGGACATCAATTCACTAGAATCAGTACAGAGGAGAATGACCAAAATGATACATGGGCTCAGAAATTTACCTTACGAAGAGAGGCACTTTAACTTACACTCTCTGGAAAGGCGCAGAGTGCGGGGTGATCTAATAGAGGTGTTTAAGTGGATCAAAGGCATCAACAAGGGTGACGCAAACAAGGTCATCTTATTAAGACAACAGGGCAGGACTCGCAGTAATGGATTTAAACTGAACAAATTTAGATATAAGAAGGAAATAGGCAAGAATTGGTTTACTAATAGGGTGGTCAACGAATAGAACAGACTTAGTAACCATGTAGTGAGCGCTGAAACTATCAGTTGTTTTAAGAAACGGCTGGACAACTTTATGGATGGGGATGACAGGTGGTTATGGACATGGAACTGCCTAGTGTAGGCCTCATGGTTTCTTGCAGTCTCCTTTATTCTTATGTTTTTATGACTCGTCCCTCAAACACGCCGATGACTAACAAGACTACATCTTTCGCTTGTCGCCATGATCAAGCAGAATACTTGAGACCAGCCGGGCTGTTTCTTGGGTTACGAACATTTCCTGGTCATATATAGAACAGGATGATCACCCTTGAGCGATAACGGTTGATGAAATTGTCGAAGAGCGTCAGCATATGCTGCTACATGGCACATTAAAATGTCAGGAAACAGAAAATAAGATGTAGTTTATTAATTCGGAGGGAGAAGCGATCATAAAGATTGGTTAGATTAATGTTTCTTGTACAACTTTTGACGTATTGGGACCTCGAATGGAAATCACATTTTACGTCATTGTAACCTTGACCTAGATCTAAGGAAATTTATAGGGTTCATTCTTGGAATTGTCTTTAAAAGGAACCATAGTATAGTTATGATCAAAGCAAGTTAAGAAGCCAAAACGTGCGTGGCAGCGTTAAAGACAAACAGACATACGGGTACAAACGTCGAATGGAAGAAAGTAACATTGTTGTATTTTAGACAGTTAACTTGACAAGTGTCGTAAATGAACAAGACACCAAAGAATATAGAGAACTACAAAAAAAATCGCCAACCATCCAACATATATTTCTCCAGTTTGCGTTGCTCCTCTAAATCTATCAATTAAATTGAATTGAATTATAAGATTTTTGGCATTTTCAGCTAAGAGACTGACCATAAAGCCATTCAGCACATTTCTATATATTTTTAACCAATTGTTTATACTTACAAGATAATATTTTCATCACTCATTCAAATACATTCATACAGTTTATCAAAGACAAAGATATTATGATCTATAGTAAAATTTCTTTGTCTATCAAAGGAGACTCCATCTTCACAACCTGGAGGACCATCTTTGTGACATAAAACATAAGAATGGAGGAGACCGCAAGAGATCATAAGGCCTACTCTAGGCAGTTCCATGTCCCTTACCACCTGTCATCCCTATCCATAAAGTTATCTCATCTTCTCTTAAAACAGTCAATTGTTTCAGCGCTCAATACATAGTTACAAAGTCCATTGCATTCATTAATCACTCTGTTGGTAAACCAGTTCTTGCTTATTTCCTTTATCAATGCTGGTGGTCTGCAATACAGGACACACTGAACAGTAACGTCCACAGACATTGCAAGGGGCAGGTGCTTTGGGCAAGAAATTGGGCACGTCACTCTTTTGTATTATTCGTATTTGCCAACTATCCAGTAAGGTGCAACACCATTTTCCACATTATAATTTCTGAATGGTAAGAAAATGGAAAAAGCCTGTGAGAAATAATTTTTCATTCATTTATGTATATTTTTGTGAAGGGCACTTTTGGGGCACAGGGCAAAGGGGCAGGTGCTTGGGCATCCCCCCCCCCCTCTGCACGGCCCTGACTCTGAACTAGTGAGGGACTTGACTTCGCGTGCAATAAACAGTTCCAGGAAAGAGATTATCTACAGCATTATAACTAACCACAAAACAAAGTGTGTTGGGATTTAACTGGTGTGCTAGTTACTACCACGCATGCAAGTCTGTGGTAGTATAGACTACCTCGGATCGTAAGCATATTTACATGTCCGACAGAAAATTATTCTGTTTGTTCTTGCATTAATGTTACAGGGAGCCATGTGAGTGCGTCAGTGTTGCCACACACCACCATCAACCAGTGTGAGACCACGCTACGTTGCTATACCACGTTCATATGTCCGAGATTATGCATCCAATGTATAAAACATATATGAATGTTGTCACTGATTTTGATTTACTGAATTCATCATATACGTGTAGTTCATTCACGCTAGAAACCTTATGCTAGGAGACATGAATTAAGCTATATTGCGGTTCGTTATGTTAGAAAAATGAATATACTAAATAGCTGTTATCGCCTTATTTAAAAAACAACACAAAATAATTTAGGGTTTTTCAGAGTTCATGTTTTTAGAATATATTTTACGTATGAACAACACATCAGTTAGAGGATTTCTGTACAAATAATTTATTTTCATGGGAAGGTCTACATATTGTAGCCATAAAATGTGAAAAGAAATAAATAAAAGCAAAAATATGTTGTCTTTTATGATTGCATGTCTTTCAATAGATTGCAGATGGTGACAACGTGATTATTTTTCATTTATCTACATAATTCATTTAGTTCTTTATTTTTGTAAGTGTGTCTAGAACGCTATAATCATCTATTTTGTAATTTCGCTATTAATCCACTAGGTTTGGTGCAGCTTTAGTGACTTTGGTGCAGTAATTCTCAATTTGGGGGTTGTGACCCCCCAAAGAGAACCATGAATAGATTTTAGGGGCGGCCATGCCCTTCTCTTACAAACCATATGTTTCTATATATAATGTTAGGAATTTGAATATATAGAAAAAAAAATCATCACTGTCCTGGCATAAAATAATTATGATTATCAACCACGTAACAAAACAAAGGGTTTGTCTTATTAACATTTTATGATTATTATGATGATTATTATTATTATTATTATTATTATTATCATTATTATTATTATTATCATTATCATTATTATTATTATTATTATTATTATTATTATTATTATTATCATTATCATTATTATTATTATTATTATTATTATTATTATTATTATCATTATTATTATTATTATAATTATCATTTACTCTATTCTATTTTATCTTCTTGTATATATTTTCAAACTTATTTTAACGGTTGGATTTGGGAGAAAGACGAAGGGGAGCCACACGAATGTTAAGAATTCATGAAATGGTGGGAATAGAGTGAAAAAAGGTTAAGAGCCACTGGTTTAGTGAATCAGGACCAATTGAGATTTGAACAAAGAGAAGCTCGAATAGGAAGAGACACCAAATGTGAGACAGAACGTTCTCACCAACGTTCCCTCGAACGTTGGTATTCTGAGAAGGGGGGGTTCGACTCCCCCCCCCCCCATGCAAATGGCGCAAGAGTTACAATCCGTGCGCAGGCAACCGTTAAGTGAACTAATTTTATAGGTTGGTATTTTTTGGATTAACATATAATTTTCTATCTTCATTTTTTGTTTCAGCTTATTTCGGAAAGAGATTATTTCTTGTGTGCTTGCTTGCAAGCGCAAGGGTGCGTGTGTGTGCGTCTGTGCGTGTGTTTGTGTGTGTGTGTGTGTGTGTGTGTGTGTGTGTGTGTGTGTGTGTGTGTGTGTGTGTGTGTGTGTGTGTGTGTGTGTGTGTGTGTGTGTGCATGTGTGTGCTTATATTTAACTCGTAGTGTACGGGGCTGGAGCTATGCTTATGGACTCGTCTCGTTTTCCTCCATTTATCAAACCTTGCCTTGAATTCATCTATAGTGTTGACTTCGATTATAAATATATATCTGTGTGTGTGTGTGTGTGTGTGTGTGTGTGTGTGTGTGTGTGTGTGTGTGTGTGTGTGTGTGTGTGTGTGTGTGTGTGTGTGTGTGTGTGTGTGTGTGTGTGTGTGTGTGTGTGTGTGTGTGTGTGTGCGTGTGTGTATGTGTGTGTATGTGTGCGTGTGTGTGTGTCTGTCTGTGTGTATATCTTATGTGTATATCTGTGTATACGTCTGTGTGTACATCTGTGTATATGTCTGAGTGTATGTCTGTATTTACCTAATAATATCTACCTAATTGTAATATAAAGGAAACGAGCAACGCTTGCTGGGTCCGTCTCCTACCCTCCAACCTATCATACCTAGCCTGTATGCCGGCGTAGCCCTATGTACGCGTACATGTGCGTGCATGTACGTACGTCATGTGTGTTTATCTCCTCCCTTATGGCGCGGACACACTGCACGCGGTTTGTTGGGAGTATAGCAGGATGCTTAGCGGGTCAGAGGCAAGAACAAACATATGTTATCTTAAAGGAGTGGCCATACCGGACGCGGGTAGCGCATAAGCTTGGAGGGAACCTGCTACCCGCGTCCGGTATGGCCACTCATATTCGATAACATGCGTCTGTTCTTGCCTCTGTTCCACTAGGTACCCCGCTACCCGCGTCCGGTATGGCCATTCGTATTAGATAACATGTGTCTGTTCTTGCCTCTGACCCGCTATAGTCAGCGCAAGGAGAAATGACCGATAAGGCGGGGCTAGGAGATTTCCCGGTGTTGCCACACATGGGCATCCATGGCGAGAACGTGCGTGTGGATGCAATGTTTTCTGAATGCAGTGTGAGGGGGGCGGGGCCAGAGATTAGATGTAGCGGCAACGTCGCTCTCTCTTTTCCATATGCCATGTCTACACTCGAAGAAACGAAACCTTTGTATAGAAAACATTGCTTTGATTTTTACCTCAGTGGTGGTGTGTGACAAAAATTATAATATAATCATATGTGGCAACATTATAAAATCATAAAATAGAATTATAAAATAAAATAAAATTATGAAATAATTAGATGTGGCACCACAGGGGAACTCCTCCGCCCTAACGGCCAGTTCTCAGTGCAACGGGTATAGGCACCCCACTACCCTCTACCCTCCCAACAAACCGCGTGCAGTGTGGCCGCACCCTTACTCTCGACCTTGAGCGCTGCCAATCCATTCCTCATGACTCGAACTCCAGCGGGAGAACAAAAATCGCGCCACCTCTGTCGCCGTTCTCCGTCCTTACATTATTCATCACTACACCGTACCCTCTTGTCAGTCTCGCCTCCTCCACACTCAGTCCATTTCCCTCCATGCATTCTTCAGCACAGTCTGTTTCCCACTCTGTCGCGCCAGCCGTCTATTTATTCGCAACTTCCAATCCACTCGCCGCATCTGTCCTCTCCACAGGGCCGTGTTCTTTCAATATTCTTGTGATTTATGCTTCTTCCGTGCTCTTCTTCCATTTTATTTTATTTGAGCCAGAGCAAGTCGATAGGCAACATAGAAGAGCGCGTGCAGAAATGACTACACGCTGAATCCGCATTGAGAGAGAGAGAGAAAGAGAGAGAGGGATGGAGAGAGAGAGAGAGATAGAGAGAGAGAAAGAGAGAGAGAGAGAGAGAGAGAGAGAAAGAAAGAGAGAGAGAGAGAGAGAGAGAGAGAGAGAGAGACGGGGGGGGGGGAAGCTTGTACCACGTTGAAACCGTATGGAACCCACACGTGGACTGAATAATAGAATATACTTCGAAAATTCCAATAGGATACGTCATCCAAAAATTACCAAGCCTGCAAGGGTTAACATACGGGGGATGATTAGAGAAGCTCGACTAACAAAACTGGAGGAAAGAAGAGAAAGGGGAGATGCGATCACTTTGTACAATTACATTAAGAGTCAAAGGCAAAGAAGACTTACGAGTAAGACATCAGTGAGATGAAAAAATAAAATCAGCTTCCTCAATAGAACAATATGCAAATGGAACAAAATGTCACATTATGTAATTGAGTCTCAAATAATTTTGGACCCTAAAAAGATACACTAACTGCAAAAAGACAGAAATGAAAAGTAAATTAAAGAAAAAGCGTGCGCGAGAGAGATAGAGAGTGGATGGAGAGGGAAGGAAGGAGAGGAAGTTAGGGAGGAGGAGGAGGGAGGAGAGAGAGGGGGAGGAGAGAGAGGGGGAGGGGAGGAGAGGGAGTGGAAGGGAGAGGGGTCACAAGCTTAGATAATCACACAAGGACACAAAAGGCAAAATAAGCAGAATGTCCACACACGGCACAGTCCAAAGTGTGCAAACGCAGTCACAAGGACCCACAGATCAACAAAAGGATAAGTACACATCAGTGAGGAGTAGCTAGTGGTCAGGCTTCGAACCAATGGTAAATAAAGAGAAGGGTTTCAATGCCTCACTAGTTTATGTAAATTTTGACAAAGCAA
>NC_134817.1:27914696-27919696 GCF_046742065.1 Oratosquilla oratoria | reverse complement strand
AGAGGGAGAGGGAGAGGGAGAGAGAGAGAGAGGGGGGAGGAAGGGGAGAGAGGAAGAGGGAGAGAGAGAGAGAGAGAGAGAAAGAAAGAGAGACAGAAACAGAGAGAGAGGGGGAGAGGAAGAGAGTGGGAGAAAGGGGGAGAAAGGGTAAGAGAGGGGGAGAGAGGGAGGGAGAGAGGAGAGAAAGGGGAAGAGGAAGAGAGATAAATGGAAAGATACACAAAGAAAGAGAGAGGAATAGAGGAGAGAAGAGAGAGAAAGAGAGGAGAGAGAGAGAGCGACGGAGAGAGAGAGAGAGAGAGAGAGAGAGAGAGAGAGAGAGAGAGAGTGGAAGAAACTGGGAGATAGAGAGAGCGCGAGTGGAAGAAACTGGGAGATAGAGAGAGAGCGAGGTGGGAAGAGAGAGCGAGAGAAAGAGAGGAGAGAGAACGACGGAGAGAGAGAGAGAGAGAGCGCGAGGGAGAGAGAAAAAGAGAGCGAGGGGAGAGAGAACGAGGAGGAGAGAGAGGGGAAATAGAGAGAGAGAGCAAGGCGGGGGGAGAGAGAGAGAGCGAGAGAAAAAGGGGGCGGGAAATGATGCTCTCCGAGTCTATTTATACTTTTCTCGGTACAAAAATTAAGGATTTTCGTTTAGTCTACCACTCTAGGCGTTTCCGTTTGCAATTTTTTTGCCAGGTGCGTTGGGGATTGGTAAGGTGAGCTTTGGGAAAGCTAGGTTAAGCTAGATTATGTTAGGTTAGATTATGTTAGGTTAAGTTAGGTTAACATAGGCTAGACTAGATAAAGCCAGGTTAGGTGATGTTAGGTTAGGCTAGGCAAGCCTAGGTTGGGTTAGGTTAGCTTAAGTTAGGTTAACATAGGATAGGCTAGGTAAGGCCAGATTTGGTTAAGTTAGATTAGATTAAGATTGGTTATATTAAATTATGCTAGGTTAGGCTAGGTTGGGTTAGGATGGGTTAGGTTGGGTTAGATTAGGTTAAATTAGGCTAGGCTCAGTTAGGCCTGGCAGGGTTGGGTAGGACTAGGTAGGGTTAGGTTAGGTTAGGTTAAGTTAGCTTAGGTTAGGCTAGGCTACGATAGGCCGGGTTAGGTTGGGTTAGGTTAAGTTGGGTTAAGTTACGTTAATTTAGGCTACGCTAGGCTAGGTTAGGTCAGGTTAAGTCAAGTTATGTTAGATTAGGTTGGGTTAAGTTAGGCTAGGTTAGGTTAGGTTGTGTCAAATTAAGCTAGATTAATTTCGGTTAAGTTAGACTAGGCTAGGTTAGGCCAGGTTAGGCTGGAGTAGGATGGGTTAGGTTAGGTTTGGCTAGGTTAGGTTAGACAAAGTAAGGTTAGGCTGCGTTAAGCAAGGTTAGGTTAAGTGATCTTATGTTAAACTAAACAGTTTAGCATAAACTTTTACTGGCAGCCGAAAAAGTTGTCAAATTTTTGTTCAATTTGAATAAAATGCACCAAAAAAGAACATTATATCCTTTTCGTTAGTCCGCGAATTTATCTCACACTGAATATGTCAACACTTCCCCGTCCACTTTGGAATGAAAAAAAAAAAAAAAACATAAAAAGATAAAAAGAAAAATCGAAAAAAGAAAAAAGAAAGAGAAAGAGCAAAAGAAAGAAGAAAAAGAAAAAAGAAAGAGAAAGAAAAAAAGAAAGAAAAAGGAAAACAGAAAAAAGAAAGAGAAGAAAAGAAAAAAGAGAAAGAAGAATGAAAAGAATGAAAAGAGAAAGACAAGAAAGAAGACAAAACAAGGAAAAGAGAAAAAAGAAAGAAGAAAAGAAGAAAAAGAAAGAAAAAGGGAAACAAAAAAGAAATAAAAGAAAAGAAAAAAGAAAAAAGAAAGGCAAAAAAAGACGACAAAACAAGAAAAAATATAAAAAAGAAGAAAAAGAAAGAAAAGAGAAAAAGAAAGAAAAGAGAGAAAGAGAAAGAAGAAAAAAGAAAGAAATATAAAAAGAAAAAGAAATATAAAAGAGAAAAAAGAATAAAAGAAGGAAAGAGAAAGAACAAAGGAAAGAAGAAAGAGAAAGAAAGAAAAAAATAATAATAAAAAGAGAGAAAGAAAAGAGAAATAATAAAACAAAAGAGAGAAAGAAAGAAAAAGAAAATCGTCTCCTGGGATCACGTGTTTCCCATTTCCTTTCGATTGCACCAGGACACACATCAAACGTCAAACGACACTAACAACCAAATTGGTGTGTGTGTGTGTGTGTGTGTGTGTGTGTGTGTGTGTGTGTGTGTGTGTGTGTGTGTGTGTGCGCGTACGTGTAGGTGTGTGTGTGTGTGTGTGTGTGTGTGTGTGTGTGTGTGTGTGTGTGTGTGTGTGTGTGTGTGTGTGTGTGTGTGTATTCACCTTGGTCTTTGGATCACGTGTTGGACTCGTGATCGACAGCTATTTCCCTCCCGGAAGAGAGCTCAGAGCTCGTATGACCGATCTATGGGTAATGCTATGACCTTTCATACACACACACACCCAACTCCCCGCCCACGAGAGTCAGAGTAACGACCCGAAAGCACAGCGATACCGAAATAATTTCGGCCCTGGGCAGGATTCGAACTGGTACTGCGAGCACTATCGTACTTCCCAGTCCAGCGCTCTACCAACTGTGTGTGTGTGTGTGCGTTTGTGTGTGGGGGGTTGCTCGATGTCTCAATACACGTTTTATATATAATTTTTTGTTCATTTATTTTAGCTTTTTTTTTTCTTTCTTGGGGGGGTGGGTGCTACTGAAGCCCACTTTCACCCAAGAGCATTTACCCATTTATTCAATCTTCTTTATTAATTTATCTATTTCATTTATTCATTCATTTATTTCATTTACTATTTTGTAGGGGGTTCTCATGTTGTCATTCTGAAACGTAAAAAGTAAATAAATAAAATAAAACAGATAAGTAATATGTTCCCCTATTCCCCTTCTTTGGTGCGTTAATACGTCATGTTACAAGGAAGTAACGTGTTAGTGACGTGTTACAACTCCCGTGACGTCACAGGAATGCGCGTCTTTGTAGCGTGGGCGGGTGAGAGCGCAGTTTTCTCCTCGGCCGCGCCGCTAGCTGAGCGGCGAGCCACGCCTCTTTCCAGACATCGTCGCCACCTTGGCCGAGTCAAGTGCGACTCCTCAATTCCTCCAAGTGTGACCCTTTGATTCGGCCAAGTGTGACCCCCACCTCACCTCACCACCACCCCTCCACGCATCACCCACCCACCACACCTACACCCACACAATCTTACTCCGGACAAGAACACAGCTACGAGGAGTCTGGGCGATCAGAACTGGTTCATGACTTGTTTTACCTCTTCGGTGAGAGAGTAATTTTTGTTACATACACGAAGAAGAGATTCGTTCATTATTGCCCATTGTCCAATGTGTTTTTCCTTGGTCAACTTACAAGGTTTCCGGTGTCTATGAAGGTGGACGAAATAGGGCCCCATGATGGCCCTCGAAAATACATGACCCCTCTAGGGTAGTTAATACTTTACGGACTTTAATGACACCCCCAACGGACCAGAGTTACGCAGCTGATCACCTTTTAATTTTTACTGTCCTTTCATTCTAGAAGCGTCGGTTACTGCCAACAAAATACTGACATCCTGGATGGCATCTGACAGCCACAGACCCACATCAGAAACTTCGTTAAAGTATCCAGAGATAAGATTTATGGATAAGGATGACATGTGATAAGGGACATGGAACTGCCTAGTGTAGGTCTTATGGTCTCTTGCAATCTCCTCCATTCTTATGTTCTTATATGAAACAATGGCCGAAGTCTTCTGAGAAAGTGATATGGTAGACTTCATTACGTTGGTAGGCCTGTTTTCGTAGGGTTGCGATGATGCAGGTATGGTGATTATAATTCAGGAGAATAAACAAAAGAGCAACTCCCAATCAGGGGTACCAACCTTGCCAAAAATGCACATTCCCCAAAATACCAGACCCAGGATGACCGCCCATCTTCAAACCCCGTTAACTTCCTCATTTTTGTTTGGAGGTGCTGCCCCGAGGGGCTGATACTCGGTCTTCGCACTGGGCCCAAAATCTCGTTCTCAACTTCGTCTATATTTCCTCCACCTTTTAAGCACAAGAAGACCTGAGAAACGGCGGAGACTGCTCCCCTCGGAATACCACCAGCCGGCGACAAAGAAACAGTCCTACAGCAATACAACACATACACCAGCCCAAGATTTCTCAGAGAACGAAGGGGAGGGAGGGAGGGTCAGTGCCAGCTGCTTTGGGGCCGCGTGTTTTCATTCAGCCACATTTGGGGCAACAACTCGCACAAATTCACCATCTCACTCCCAAGGTGTGGGAAGTGAGAAACCCCTGGTAGGGTAAAGCCCTGTTAGTTGTAGCAACCCGCTGGGTTTTTTAGGCCGATGTTTGGGTCTCCTCCCCGCCCAGCCAGGCCTGTCGAGGTAACAACTGAATTGAATTAAGCAGACCGAGAAGATTCGACCTATTTTTGTGAATAAGACCCACACCCCTTTCCCCAACACTGCAAGACCCTACGAAAGTCTTTTGTGCGCAAGGGTCTCACAAGGAAGGTAGCTAATTACATTACACGAAGATACACACACTTCCTGGCCATCCTCGGGATGCAGAACGCCTTCCCGATCTGTCAAGATGTTTGTTTACATCTTTATTTGATCAGAAACTCCTCTGCATACGAACGACCTCTTTACGAACTGAAAGGTCTCCTGTCGACATACTTCGCAAATATAGAAACTCGTTGCAGCTCCTGGCTCCGCAGAGGCTCTCTGCAGTTCTTGGAAGCTCAAGGCACGCAGAAGAAGGAGAAGGAGGAGGAGGAGGAGGAGGAGGAGGAGGAGCTCCCAGGGTTGAAGGAGTTCTGTGGAACCCACTGAAGGGTCCTACGCAATCTGCTGAAGGGTCAAGGCTCCTCGGTGACTGATTACGTTGGGTCATTTTTGCCAGAGGACGCGTGCCGACTATGACGGCGACTACGTGACGTGATTACCCAAAGGTATGCCGGGGCACTTGGC